>NC_141832.1:20226140-20528363 GCF_982586985.1 Callionymus lyra | reverse complement strand
CATCGTGTTGCGTTTGTGGTGTTTTTACTTCGATGAGTGTATATATTTTTTCATATATATTCAAGTGAACAATTCTTTAATTCGTTTTAACAGCGGTTTGAAACGAGAAGCGTTCATTGGTTTTCTGAAGTGTTATTAAATTGTATTATGTAGCTGGTATTATTTATTATATGATATTAAGTTATTCTTTTAATTATACTAGTGATTATTGTGTGTGTGTTTGTGTATATACATATATATATATATATATATATATATATATATATATATATATATATATATATATCCCGGTGTTTTCTAGGGGTGTCTGTGTGTTGTAGACCTGACTACGTAGAGCCTTGACCTCCACAACAGCAGCATTCATGACCTGCTACGTGAATGCTGCTGTTGACAAACCTGAGCACAGAGAGGGGGAGGAAGTGTCACCACACCTTGATCGATACCTGAGCTAACCCACAGCAGAAAAGGTCAAGTTGAAGAAATCGTAGCTGCTAAACACAATGAAATAACACCGTGTGGTTAAAAAAAAAGAAGTAGTAGTACGTGTAGAGTTTAAGAGTAAACAGAGAGTCCTTAAAAAGTTAGTGTGTGCATCGATTATTATAAATGTATTTTTTTTATTTCTATGTTGTTTATTTACGTGTTTTAATTACGGTTTGAGAACTATTATTTATTTTATTATCTATTGCAATCGTTTATCGTTTATTAAAAATGGTTTCCTCTTGTATTAATAATTCAGTGCAATTATTATTATAATTTCAACTACGTTTTAATATTACTGCTGCATTTTATACTCGTAAATGTGATATTTTACCACATTATAATTATTCTGAAACACGCAAATTCTTGGGAATATATAATAATAATAATAAAGTATCTCGTTAAATACTCATTATTTGTGTTGAGTTATTTTAAACCTATTTTTAATTAACTTTGTAGTTGTCAATAAATCCAAACATTGTACTTAACTCTTTATTTTTGCCACATAATACTGTCATTTGTTGATTCATTTTAGTTTTGTTTCTCGTTGTATTTTCACCCGTTTTGTCTTCTGTAAAACATGTTATAGACTATATTAGTTGGTTCATTCACATGATCGGGTGGACGTTGTGTCTATTTTTTGTATCTGTATATTTAGCATTCGATATGATACGTTTAAAAAGTGCATTATTTCGTTTAATTAAAATACGACTCTCTAAAAACTTGTTTTCTGTCGTGGTATTTATTAATCTTTTCATCTGTCCTCTGAAGCTTTTTTGTAAGTGGGTAGAGCTTCCCCGCTCCCATGCGGTCATTTATCTTTTCCTTTTTTAAATTGGGTTCATTCTCCCTGAGCGCTTCTCGGTTGGAGTTGCCAGCGTTACCCCTCCTCGTTAATCCTTTTTTGATAATCACAACTTAAAGCTGCAGAAGCCTGTTGTGCATAATAAGAACGTGTTTCATGGAAAGGCCTTGCGATTGAATCGTAATAAATACGCGATTGGAAATAACGGAAACTACTAAAATAACAATAATGAAAATGAAAAAAACAAGAGGATATGAATATATGCTAGAACAGTAGGACGATCAAACCCATGCAGAAGGAAGTGGCGCAGCACAGTTTATTTGTTTCCTGTCCAGCTCTTAGGTGATAGGTCATGGATCTGCCCAGTGGAAATGTTCGTGGTCTGGTTATATATTTCTTTTTTTTAGCAAAGCAGTGCATCGGCCCAGAGAGACGCTGTCTTCTATATCTACCCTGTAGATCCGGATTTGTGTAAAAATCATGACAACAATCACAAATTCGCTTCTAGGGGAGAATATAGTGGATAAATACACTACGAGCACTCGGAGATTTTTTAATGTTTTTTTGTTTTTTTAATTCGGCAGTGTAGTTTTATTTCTTCCTTTGAAAAATTGCCACAAGTCTTAAATATATTTCGTAAAGGAACAGCTGTATTTATTTATTTTTCAAGGGCGTAGAATAGAGGGATTAGTACATTTAAAGGTTGTTTCGCTTCAACATTCTGCAAGTTTTCGTTTTATCGTTTTAAAAAAAGCATATCTATCGTATGATTAAATCTAAATATTTCACTTTTATAATATAATATAATATTATATTATATTATATTATATTATATTATATTATATTGTATTGTATTGTATTGTATTGTATTGTATATTATATTATATTATATTATATTATATTATATTATATTATATTATATTATATTATATTATATTATATTATTTTATATTATATTATATTATATTATATTATATTATATTATATTATGGATTTGGGTGTATCATTTATGATTCAGGGTTTACGATGTAATATAATAATGTTTGTTGTTTCGTTTAAAAGGCACACACGCGTCTTGATTAAATATTCTGGTTGACACGAAGGTTATTTTTCTGCTCAGCTGAAGGACGAGCCTCGCTGCAGGTAGTGGATGTGCACAAATGCACGAGCATAATGAAGCAGGTTTATTCATGCGCGGCGAGTCCGGAGCTCGATTTCCTCGCACCGTGGAATGTCGGGGGCTCGCGCGCGGCTGCTGGGTGCTAATGCACAACCGTGTGATTTAGGAGGCCGCACAACCTGAATTAGTTGATGAATTTTCTATCGATCCCAAACACGCCAGATTTGTCTCTGACACCGCCACTGCCCACTCCCTAGTATTAGAGCCTGGCGTGCACGCGCAGGGGGCGTGTCGAGCCACTCTTGGCCACACACACTTCTTTTGTTTTTCCTCCTTCTACGACCACACTTTTTTTTTTTTTTTCACGGAATGCCATCGTAAATGTGTTTCTGCGCGCGTGTGTCCAGGAGTCAGGCCGTACGGCGAGGCGCCAGCGTGCACGCGCATCTAATCCAATTTCCTTATCCGGGCTTGATCCCACGGCCGCGCCCCATTGGCTGCCCGGCGTCACGTGGTTTGTTAACTTTGTTCACTTGACAGAAGTAGGAGGGTTCAAGCGAACAGGAATAAGCGACGAGTAAAGGGATGTGATATAAATGTTAGTTATATATATTTTCCGTGTCGGTGCAATTTGACAATAAGAGTGACGTGAATGGCCATGAGCTCCTATTTGATCAACTCCAACTATGTGGACCCCAAGTTCCCCCCGTGCGAGGAGTACTCTCAGAGCGACTATCTACCCAGCAACTCTCCGGACTACTACAGCTCGCAGCGACCGGAGCCCGCCGCCTTCGAGCCGGACTCGCTCTACCACCACCTCCCGCACCAGAACCAGCGGCGGGCGGAGCCGCCCTACACGCCGTGTCTCCAGCCCGCCTCGGTGGTGGTACCGCCGCGGGGTCACGCCGCTCCTCCGTGCACCCGGGCCCCGGAGAGCCAACGGTGCGACTCCGTGACACCGAGTCCACCTCCTCCGTCCTGCGGGCAACCGCCGCTCTCGCAGAGCACTTCGCCCGTCGTAAACTCCCGCAAAGACCCGGTGGTCTACCCCTGGATGAAGAAAGTCCATGTAAACATTGGTGAGTGTCCTTTTTTTCTTCCCTCCCTCTCTCTCTGCTTCATGTCCAGCTCTGGATCTACTGCTTCTCTCCGGTCTCTAGTCCTTGGGTCGAGATTTACGACGCCGTGTTTGCAGGGCCAATATAATTACTCCCTCCATAAATTTTTATTACACCTCTCCGCCGAGGTGCCTTTTTTTTCTCAGGCGGGTCTCAGCACTAATTCCTGCCTTATGACAACTTGGAGCGACCTCATAAGTTCGCTTTTATGCTTTGGTAATTTGATTTTAAGTGGTGGGCTTGTGTAAACGGTGTCTTTGTCGAGCTCTCGCCGTGGATCCAGGGAGGGGAAAGTTTTATAGCAAGACTGGATTCTGGCTGTTTATGGAGCAGGCAGTAAAAAGACTTAATGTAAAAACAAATAGTCTTTAATGGCTTCGGTGCTGAATAGACTGAGGAACTGGAGCGTGATCGCAACGACGGGGTTATGACGGTTTTACTAAACTCGCCGGAACGTAAACACTCAAGATAGATCTGCTAAGGACGTTTGATCATTTTGAGCACATTAGCTCCTCGTGTTTATAGGTTCGACGTTGTTTATTTTTGTGTAGAATCGCGGCTCGGACAGCCCCTCCTCCATTAGTCTTCCTTTTTTTCTTTTTTTTTTTTTTTACAAACGCGGGGCTGCCATTTCCCCGTGTCGTCTTTTCACAGAGATAGAAGATCGTTTCTGTGATATTTTCCTTAGGTCTGGTATCTTTCTGACTTTGACCTCGAGATCCTGTCAAGTATAAACCTCTGCAGGGTCACCTGACGAGATGTGTGCACTGCAAACACATGTGTGTCAACCGTCAACCATATCATATTAACCAATTCTTATATTATTCTTATATTCTCATATTAAACCCCATCTTATTCTCTCTCCTTTCCAGTGAACCCCAACTACACGGGTGGAGAACCCAAGCGCTCCCGGACCGCGTACACCCGCCAGCAGGTTCTGGAGCTGGAGAAGGAGTTTCACTACAACCGGTACCTGACGCGCAGGCGCAGGGTGGAGATCGCACACACTCTTAGTCTTTCAGAAAGGCAGATTAAAATCTGGTTCCAGAACCGGAGGATGAAGTGGAAGAAAGATCACAAGCTGCCTAACACCAAGGTGCGCTCGGGGACGAACCATTCCCCGGCTTTGACCAGCTCTTAGGACCGAACCCGTGATGGGACTCTTTATATATGTGTGGCCCCCCCTTTTCTTTGTCCCCAACTAACTATCTATCCACCGGAATCTTCACGCTGGAACATATTTTCCCCTGGAAGGATGCTTCTTTTATCACGTGACAGTGTCGCAGGAGACGTGGACGGAGCAGGAGCTACTGAACAAAAAAAAAAAAAAAAGCTGTTTTTTGGCTTTTTTTTTTTTTAAACAATTTTTTAATCGCCCATCCCTCCTGATCATGGAAGACATTAACACAGCGTTTGTTTTAACTGAAGATGGATCCTCGTTTTCGTCTTTAATCATGCCAAACTCTGAGCACATTTGTCATGTTTACTCTGCGGGTGCAAAGTAGGAACTCTGCCCCCCCCCCTCCTCCACCCACCCACCCACACACACACACCTAAAGACACGCGTGTAATAAATGGTCGTTCAAGAAGGGAATTCTCATCCCCTCGTAAACACACACTCTTCTCTCGCAACCTCGTCCCAGATATCCAAACCCGCTGATTTTTTTTAATGTTATTTTACTGTGGACTGACAGGATGCAGAAAACATCCCATAGCTTGTAGTTTTGGACTTGAACAGGGTTTATGAAGCTGCCGGAAGGTACGGAAGCTTGAGAACGCGCAGCACTAGTTTACTATACCTCAGTAATTCATTTTTATGTAAGTGTTATTTTTTTTATTATGTTTAAAGGTGATAGCTTGTTTGTATATTGTGTGGAGTCATCATAGTGATATGAAAAAATATGCGTTCTTTTATGTAATATTTAAAACAAATGTAATTTAATTTCCTACAATCTTTATTTTTGAAAGACACCATCAGATGCTTTTTTTTTTCTTACCGGACATTCGGTGATCGCACTTGTTTCTCTCTCTTTCTATGTGTTTTTTTTCTTTCCATTGTTATTTGCATTCATTGTTACATTCCAAAGAAATATACATTTGATGATGATATTTGCCTCGATGTCGCTTCCTCGTCGACCTTCTATTGTAAATAACTCATAGAAATTTAAATAAATGACTGAAACCTCAGATGAATTTCTTATGTTTTTTTTTGCGATTTTTTTCTTTTTTTTCTCCATTATTTAAAAAACACAGGGAATGATGATTTGATCTGTACACGCGCACACGCTCGGGTCTGTCTGCAGGAATCAGGGGTTCTGGTGATTAATCGGTCCCGGTCGTAAGTGATGCTGGTACATTACGTCCTGTAATCTCATTTTAAATCACAAACCGTCCCTCCGTTTCACAACCGATCTACCGTTAATTTAACGGCTGCTCGGACCGCACCGGGGCCGACGCAGGCTCGGTGCAGGAGAGGGAGGAAAGGGGGGAGGATGATGGGAGGAGGGGGGGAGAGGCGACACGGAGGTGCTGCTTTGGAACCAAAATGAAATGAATAGTTTCTCGGCTCCAACGCTTTAATGAGTGTAATGTTTGCTGCTCTCGGTTATCGTGCGCCGGTGGTGCGCGTGCGTGACGATTTTTCCTTTTTTCGTTTTCCTTTTTTTTTTTTTTTTATAAGCCACATTACAAAGAAGGAGCGGGACGGCGCCATAGCTCAAACCCTGACAACCAAATAGATAATCAACAAGACGAATGGCTTCTTTTGGAAGCTGCGGCTGCCGAATTCATTTTCATTTTCTGTTCGCAGAGCAGGTATCGAAAAAAACACGCGGCGATTGTGTGGAAGGGGGGAGGTGAGGGAGAAAATAGCCGTTTCACCGTGAACTTTAAACAAAGAAAGCCTGCCCACCAAATTGGACCGTTCGCCTTGTTCGGTCCGGGGAAGATTCCCTATTACTCCTGGCTTGATTTCTCCCTGGGCCGCACACCTCAGAGCCATTTGTCTACCTTCAGCATATGAACGAAAGATGCTGCGGTTTCATAACATATATTTCACACATGAGATCACCATATGTGTATATATGTGTGTAAATACACACACACACACACACACACACACACACACACACACACACACACATATATATATATATATAAATATATATATATATATATGGATGTGTGTGTGCCTCTGGCTCAGTACCGATCTTCATTAGATGATATTTGTGTCAAAACCTTGAATCCAACGCTTCTCCGTCCTATATTAAAGCAAGTAAACTGGTTTTCACCCCAATATTCCCCCACACACACATACGCACGGTGACACCCGGTGTCACAATATACTCCAACCCCCTTGAGCGCCAGTAGAAATAAATGAATTTGCGTGTGTGTGGATTGGAACAATAAAAAAAAAAAATCCCCCCATCTTTTTATCAGCCTGGCCTTCTGCTGCCTCTCTCAATGCTTTTCTTTTTCTGCCTCACAAAAATGTCCCGCTGCATTATTCGCGGATAGGACAGAAGGGCAGCTCCTGAAGAAAAATGTGAGAATTATACAAGAAAAAATCATTAATCACTTGTTGGTCTTTAAACACTTCTTCTCCTTCTTTTGCTCTTTTGTCCTCTTCAGCCACACAAGAGCCTGCTGCCACAGAGAGGGACAGGGGCGGAGGACAAGAAGTGGAATAAGACGTCTTGGAAGAAATCCCCCCCCCCCCCAAACACACAGAATCACACAAAAAAAAACACACACAAAAAAAATATTTACATTCACTGCCCTTCCCACCCTCTCTGCAAGTTACCCAGCAGTTTAAAAAGTCGTTCTCGTCGCGAAGAAAAGAAAGAAAGTCCAGGTTCTCCAGCGAGACGCGGGGCCCCGGGTGTTACGATGGCCCTCAACACACGCGTGAAGGTAAGAAGGTCTCCCTTCATGTCGCTGCTGCCATATGTGTGTTTGTGTGCGCGGATGGCGCGCTGGCGTTTTTATGGTCCTGTAACCCCGCGCACATTTGGCGAGGTCGCGAGGGGTGGCGAGTGTGGCCTCGGGGGTCCTTTGGATTCCTGAGACGTTTGAACGGACTCGGAGTTTGTGCAACTGTTTTTTGGTGCGTCTGCGACCCCTTTTAAAGTTTGAGAATTAACTTTTATTTAAGGGGTCGAACGATGAGAAATGTGTGTGTGTGACCATGTGTGTGTGGGAGAAGGGGGGAGAAAGGGGGGTGATGAACTGGCCTCTCTCTATAATAATTCACCAGTAATAACACGATACCGTGTTCTGAAAGAAAAAACGCACTATTGGAAATTAACCAGGATCGATCGACTCTCCGTTGAAGACTCCTCCTGCTTGACCTGATCAGAAATCAATCGTTTAGAGATTTGAAGCGAAAAGATGGTTCTTCTGGAGCGCGCGCTCGATGAAGTGGGTGGAGGGTGTATCGACGGAGGTGAAGGTATCACACGCAAGCAGAGGTGCAGGAGAGGAGAAATGAATCGATGGTCACGCGGAGTTCGTGGATGTCCATTTGTGGCCAGAGAGGGTTCAAGCAGAGGACACGTTTTTTTTTCTTCTTTCTAACCGATGAGGGCCACTGGTTCTGACCCCTCCTCCTCCTCCTGACCCCGCCGTGGCTGATGGAGCCTCGGACATCCAACCCCCCCCCCCCCCACCTCCCTCCTAACCCTGGCCCCTCTAGTCATAACAGGCCGAGTTCAGGCCACTGTAACCCGCGGGCAGGTCGTGCAGTCTGAGACCCCACTCTGAGACCCCACTCTCACACTCAGACACTCAGACACTGACTTGCGCAGATAAGCGCAGGTGGAGGTCAGACGCAGGACAGCACTCGCTGCTCCTCCTCTGTGGGGTCAGGTGAGACGTCAAGTCTGACACGTGACACCACGAACTAAAACGTTGTTAAAACTAAAGTTTCGAGGTGAAAATATCTCGCCTCAAACCCAAATTTGATTTTTATAAATCACTTTTTTTTCAGTTCAGTGTCAAGCAGTGATCAATCTTATTAAAAAAAAACGTGGAGAGTAACTTCTCTTCTCATGAGAGATTAAATTGAAAACGCGTTTTAAATATAATCAAAAAGTCTGTAAATAAATGAAGCTTTCATAATGATAATCATATTTATTAATTTGCTATCGGCTCTCTTAAAGACTCAAATACTTTTTATTCAGTTTTACCCCACATTCCAACATGAATTGATTTATTTTTTTGATTCATTAAAACGGTAATATTAGCGAATAAAGATCTATTAATTACAAAGAAATGTAAAATATATCCATAACGAAATTAAGTTAAATGAAAGTTTAACTCAATTTTTTTTTTTAATTTTAAGATTCACATTTTAACCTAACTATTCTTATTATTAAGGTGTATCTAGTGTATTAGAAAATGTTGTTTTTACCGGTGCCATGTTGGTGCAGGTTTGTTCATGTTGGCAGTCTATTGAAGGCAACTCTTCCTTTGTGTATTCCAAGAGCAGATTAAAGAACTATAAAGACAGTTTGATTTGGTGTTAAGACGCAGAGAAGCTTCTTTCATTTCAGCCACTTTCCCATCTAAACTAGAGTCATGTGATGTTTTTCCTCTTTAAAGGTCAATGAGAAGCTGCTCTTTTGACTCCACGCTGGTTCAAGTCCAGTAGTGGTTTTAAAAGGATTTTATTTTTATTTTCAGAAAATTTTCAAGGGATGTGATAGACCTAATGGTTATGTCAGTATCCTACTACAGTTTTTAAAGTTATCTTTCTTTGTATACATTTCAGTGCCAATCTGCCGACAGTGTAAACACATCTGCTTCCACTCAACCTCTTCACAATCCAGACAGTCAGATCATTCTAAATTCTGAAATAATTCGCTATAAAATCAGATTTTTTTTTGTCCATTTTAGATACACATTCTGTAAACACATAGCAATTCTGTATTTGTCTTTACAGTAACACAAAAGCTGCTCCCTTTGTTTTGTATTGTGTAACAACATTTGCTTTTGATCAAAATAAACTATTACTCAGTCCTGTCAAAAATGTAAAGGTAAATAAAAGGTCATGCTGTGGATACATTAAACACAGCAAATGAACAACAAACTTCAAGTAATTAGATCCGGATTGTAATGATTTGTTCTTACAAGTCAATGTAAAATATTTGATGAAAAAAAACTAAAATGAAATGTTCACAATGCCTCATCAATCTGAACTGGGTACAGGAATCTGTAACGGATGGCTTGCTGGTAATGTATATGGCATGGGTGCCAAACTCAATCAGATGAGGGGCCAAAATCTGTAAAAATCTATATTTATCAAACTGTCTTTACCAGGAAGTGTGAGGTGGATTGCCATATTTTGGTTTTATTCTTGGCCCCGTCTATCTTGATTATTATCCTTGATTTTCTATCAAAAATCTATATTTCATAGCTAAGATCTAGAAAAGAATAGGTCTAGGTTAAACAACATGAACATTAGTCTACTATTATTATGACACAACCGCCCGCAGGCCACATAAAATGCCTTGGCAGGCCAGATTTTGGTCATGGACCTGGACTGACATATAATATATATTACAAAGCACAGATTAATTTTACAAAGTAAAAGCCTACAAAATATTTGTCTTTAGCTACTGCTACTCATAACAACGATTTGTTTCAATGTAGAAATGAATAACGACAATTTTGCTCTCTTTGTCGGATGAATGACTAAAGCTTCTGTATGACAAAATGGTTGAGCGATACGATCTTTTTAAGGTTCATAAAAGCACCAGCAAAATTCATGGAATTAGTGTTTAATATGTGTCTGCTATAAAGGTGGTTTCACTTTGCACCTGTAAATCCCCCATAAAACATCTACGTATCTCATGTAAACAGATACAAGTAAACTTCCCCATTGTAGCGTCACACAAAGTTTTCACTGTCATTTGAGTAGTGCCCAACATAAAATGGTGAATGATATCAATTGAACAACAACAAAAGAGCTTCATGTAACAGCAATGAATCACCAAACTCAACAAGAAGAAGGAAAGTCATCTGATCTCACTGTCTGTGGTGTCAAGATGTTTTCAAGATGTCCGCGACGGCTTTTGTTGACGGACGGCATGAATAAATGCTTTGCACATACTGAGGCATCATTAGCTGCGGTTGTGTTAGCATTTTTCTCCAAGATTGAATATCCATGTTTACATGACACGACCTGTTTCAGAAGTGCATGACCGTCCAGAAGGGTAAATAGCGTATTAGCATTGGTAGCAAACCACAACCTATTATGTGTTTTCTTATGCAACGTGTTGATGTTCAAGCGCTAGCATCAGCTGCTGTACATACTGATCCAGTCACGGAGACGGATGGTACCGGACCCCCATTTGTAAAGAATACATTTAGTGGCCCCTTCCTCCACCAGAACAGAAGGAGACACTGGTTTGGTGTCATCTGGGTAAACACAAAGTCAGTCTAGATATAAAGATCAGGATCAGACCATCGTCTTAACTCCACCTGATCCGAATGAAATTCAATCGTACGATCGAATCATCCGTTTCCAAAAGAATGTTTGCATGAAGCGATCATTTATTCTGATTAGGGTGAGTCCGTGTAATCGCAGCTATTGATGCCACGACTCCTTCCCTCAAAAATCAATGCATATATGCATTTGGCACGATTGTACGATTCCTCAAACTCTTGATCATTTGTTAAAATGAGGGAGAAATAAGAAGACAGCCCCCCTCATTTTCAACCTTGACGGACCAACATGTCATGATCACCTGTTCACAGTCTAAGTAACAAATACTACATGCACCATATCAAATTAATTTGTATAAAACTACAATATATTCCCAATTTGTATTTGTCTTTTCAAGGATTTGAGACATGAAGTGCAACTTGGTGAGGTTTAAGGGTTTTTACAGGTGAAATAAATGTGCTTATGTCACTTGATTAATTCACATTCAAACCACAGAATTCAAAGGTTATTTCAAGTGAGATATTTTGAATCATCTGTCATTATTTGGACATCAGCCGCTAACCACAGTTCTTACAAATATAGACGCTACCATCATGTCTGAAGCTGTTGTTCTCTCACTTCTTCTTTTACTTGTTCAACTTTCACATTGTAAAGTCTCCAAGTGTAGCTAATTGGATGGGGCAGTTCTATACGCCGAAGGAGATACAATGGCAGAAAGAGAGAGTTTTTATACACCACGTCGCTGCAGCAGCTTGTCCTCGCCAGAATCCTCCAGTGAATCCAATTTCAGCAGCGAGCTCCTGCAGCTTCATTAAAAACATGCTTGTTAAATTTCAACTCCTGCTGTTCTGCTTCTGCTTAAATACCAACTGAGTACTTGTTCCACTGCAAGGGACTGTTCTCTTACTCTATGGGCCTGGGTCGACACCCCCCCTCTGAACCCCCCCTTTTAAAAAAACGTTATATGACTTCTGGCGCACACAAGCTCCTATACATACGTGTTTGTGTGCATTTGAAATTGTGCTATCCAAATGATTCAGTAATACTGAATAAATTAATTAATTATGGTTAATAACGGAAAAGCTTTAAAATCCAATTGCAATTTGAAGTCAATAAAAAGGATGGTACAATTAAATAGATCAAAGCTTCTTTCGTTTTGAAATCAAAAATATAAATATCATTTTAAAAATCAATTTTATCCGTATGTAAAATTGTCCTGCATTATATGAATTTGAAATTTTAAAAAAGGGATAAAATAAGGACGTGTCAACAATACATCAAGATACAAACTGTTATTATATGTGTTTTTGTTTATTACATTAGAATATAGAAGGTATAAATCCCGTCTTTTCATCGATGTATTTACCCTGATAAATAGCAGTTTAATGCTGAGAACTGGAGCCTCGAATTTGCTCAGAATTGCGGAGCAGAAAAAAAAAAGGCGATTCACTTTTTCGATAAAATACGGTTATTCACGAATATATCACAAATAAATGTATTGTATTTCTGAACGACTATGGAGAAATCCCTGGTAGATGTTCAGATTTGTCACCCAGGACTTGACATTTTAACAATCTGCGTGAGTACTATAGTAGGATCGCTTTTGTGCTGATGTGGATGGATTTGTGGATGTAAATCCAGGACCAGCGGCGTTGTTTGGGAGAATTACTGCCCAATGTGCAATGAACACCACGATACAGCCGTTAAGGAGGTAACTGTGTGGCATATTTTCTGGATGTTGTTATTATTGTGCTATTATTTGTGCTTAAGCTGCCAGTAATGGCTCGTGCTATTCATTATAATTCTGTTTTTAGACAATGGTTTGTGCGCAATACAATGATTGAGCTGCTTAAATGGTTATTATACAATAAATGTTACATACAAATTACAAAAACCTATATAAATTGTTTTATTTGTGTCGTTCTCATATAGATACTAATCATTTCACCACTATTAAATGAGAATATTAAACGTTTACGCCAGATGTGTTAATCCGTATTAAGTCGGATAAAAAACGAGACATCAGTTGATCATTTTATTTCATAGTTAAGACATATTTTCTGATCAATACAAAAGCTGCTACCTTTCCGAACGAAAGACGCTGATTTATAAATGGATAATAAGAGCTGCACTTAAAAAATGCTATTAATATTATTGAGACAAATGTGAATAATATAAAAAAAATTAAAGATTTAGCTCGATTATATAGTTGAAAACGCGTCAGTGCTTCTTCTCTACGAAAGTTAATAATTAGACGGAGGAAGAATCTTCGTGTCTTCATCCATCATGGACCAGATACCCCCCTCCCCCCCACACCAAGACCCCCATTACTCAATTTATATACTTTCATCCTGCTCTTATTTTTTACATCACATTTTTCACGTGTATCGTGTATGTGTTTTTGCTTCTGTTGTGGTCGCTCATGGCAACAACATACACGTTAATGTTGTCGCCACTTCATCTCACTATTGTAACAATAGCTGGACATAAGTTCAGCGATTTACTGATGGCTTTTATGATCATATTTAACATTTCATATAAAAACAATAACGTTTATAAAACCCTATTGTTATTTTAATACAAGTTATTCATTCATTCGCTTATAGTGTTGGGTATGAAAAATGGATATATTCATATTTTGTTTATATTTTATTTGAGATGATTTAACATTAATTTGTTTCACCTTATTATTATTATTATTATTATTATTTATTATATTATAATAATAAATGTTGTTGGATAGCGTTTAAAACCCCAATAGTGTAACGATAACACACGTGAATTTAAGCAGAAATGCTTTAAATCAAAATGATTTAAACATATTGTGCATAATGTGTTTAGGTTATTTCAGTTCCAATTTAAACATGAATATTTCTCTACGTCACTATCATTATTAAGCAACATTATTCAATCTGTTTTTGTGAACCGATATTGACGGTGATCTTGACTGTTTGTAATACTCCTATTGTACGATTTTCAAACGAATAGTATACATTTTATATTTCATATGAATCTAAAAATATTTATATTTTTTAAATCAATCCTGGTTGTTTCTCTGTTTTTCTCTGAACATCATTTTCGCCGCTTAGAAGCGCGTACGCTTCACGGTCATTGTCTCTCTTAGGTTCTGTCTTTTTTCTTTCTTTTGTTTGTTTGTTAAACTCATCCATTCTTCTTCATAGTCGTGAATTGAATACGATCCAATTGAGGCTAAGTTAATGAATGTTTATTTTATTTTCTGTTTCCATTGTAGATTCAATAAACGGGCACCATTGTCGACTTTTTTATGTGTTGAGTCGTATTTAATTGCTTATGATGTCGTTACGTCTGTATGTTTTGAGCTAATAGAAAAAAAAATGAACGAATGGGCTGGTTCATGGTTTGTTGTAGAGAAAATAACGGTGAAGAATAAGACGAAGTGGTTTTTATTACATATTTTAATGGAAAGTCTGTCACAGGCCACAAATCCTCGTCCAGAGATACAGAAGTTCACGTGTGTTGATTTTACGGTCATCTTTAGGCCAACAAAAAAAAAAAGAAGAGTTATTGTAGATATATTCCAACTCTGCGTGGGTCCGGTTCCCCCCCTGCTTCTTCCTCAAGCAGCACCCCCAAAACCCCAAGATACGACACCCACAATACGCGCACATACACACACCTTCCAGTCACGTGATTGATGAACTAATGAATGCGGTGGTTGCGGAATAAATTGGGATTCGTCAGGAATATCACGCCGTGGCAGCTCCGGTGGTTCAACTTAAAAAGAGAGAGAGAGAGAGAGAGAGAGAGGGAAAAATCCCCCCTTTACCATCGTAGATAGAGAGAGGGAGAGAGAGAGAAGAGTGAGAGAGCGAGGGGGGAGCAAGGGAAGAGAAGACACCATCAGAAAGAGAGAGGGGGAAGAGAAAAAGAGGGAAGGAGGCTGCAATAAAACAAATTTGGACGGGTGTGCGTCTTGCGGGTGGACAGCGTATTACGAGACGAAGGAAAGAAGGAGGGAAGTGAGGAGAGTAGAAAACTCTTCTTCCTCATCCTCCACGACAAGGCGCCAGGAATCCCTTCTTCCCTGAGTCATATTTTGAGCATCGTGGTAAATATGCCCCCCGACTAAGCCATATTTCTCCGTGTTTCCTCATCGTGCATGTTTGCTGTCGTGTTGTTTACACCCCTCACCCATCATCATCATCACCATCATCATCAGCGGCGGCAGCCATTGTTTATGGCGGGGCGGGAGAGAGGGAGCAACGTGAGCCGATGGCTGTTGATATTTTAAGAAGCACTTGGATATTCTTCTCCATCTTTCTCCCATCACCTCCTGCCTGTCTCCCCCTCTCTCTCTCTCTCCCTCTCCCTCCTCACTCGCTTGATTTATAGTGATCGGAGTGTCAGGCTGTGAGGGAGGGCTGCAGCTCGTGCTGCTGACCGCCATAAATCCTAAACCGAGGCGAAAATTGACGCTGAATGTGTCGGGAAGAAGAGGGAAGAGAGTCGACATATTTCTCTGAATGTCCCCCGTCTGTTGCTGCTCTCTCTCTCCCCCTCCTCTCTCTCTTTTTCCCTCACACACTTTACTCTCAGTGTGACACTGATGCTCCAGTCTTGAATTACTTCGGTGACCAATTAAGGGGAGATTTGTTTAAATTTCGGCCCGCCCCAGTCGCTCATGAAGGAGGAAAGTCTCATCTATCTAGCCCGAGGGAGCCCCGCGAACTGAGAGGACCGGGTCTAAATTAGCCTGTGAGCCTCTACTCGGGGAAGCAAACCCACTTTAATGTGAATTTACCCACCCCATTATAGATCTGTGCCTGTTTTTTTTTTACCCCCGTGTGTTGTCTAGAAGGCTGGAGGAACTGAACTCCTGGCGCCATGACCATTGTCAGCGCCTCGTCCGAACCTTTCAGCACCATCCACATCTGACCAGTTCACTCCATTTCTTCCGCCACAGAGGTCAGCAGACATCCGGGTGTCGCTACTGAGCGGTTGTTGTGGTAAACGTTGTTTGCAGATGTTATCCGCCCAACAGGAAATATGCTATGATATAAACTTGATTTTTAATATTTATATCCTTCACTTAAATATAGATTGAACAAAGCACGGCCGTTAATTTATGCAATATGCTCTTATATCTCGAATAATAAATAATTGTTCATATTAGTGGTGAAAACCATCATGCATTGTCTGAAAGGTTGTTTGAGGATGGATGGATGGATGGATGGTGTCGGTTTACGGTATTAGATTTCCCGGCTGGTTCCTCCTCCACCAGCATGTAACTAAATTAAAGCAGCCTCGTGTCTCGTCACACCAGCCAGAGGAGGCAGTACTTTCACGAGCCAGCAAAACAAGAGGGTTTCTCGCTTCTCCACTCGCACTCGTGCGTCCACTCCCGTCAGCTCCTTTGAAAAATAGAGATTAAAATAAGATTTGCAAACGCGCGTAGCTAGGTTTTTTTTTTTCATTTTCAATGTTGGAGATAATTCCACATCAAACCCGCTGAGCGAGTCCAAAATACTTGAGCAATGATTCGCGTCCATGTCTGGGATCGATTAAGAGCGTCTGATCTCGCGTCTTCTCCCTTCTTATGTGGCGGATCCAGATGTGAAGCGTCGTTAATATTTGACTTGGCTTTGTCTTAGAAGAATGTGCAGCCTTTTGTGACGATCTGGCTCAGAAAAAAAAACATGGCGAGAGAAGGATCGTAGGTTTTTATTTGAGCGTGGATTAACGACGCGTGGGTCGTTCATTTTTTGTATTTTTTTTGCTGATCTTTTCAGTACGTCACATACGTGGAGGAACTCATTCATATCGTGACATATTTCAAGATATCCGAGACAAGACCGCGTGTCTACTTGTCGGTCGAAATATTAGTCAGAAATAACATTTTGAGGTTAAATTTACGCCACATGTTAGAAATGAGAAGTTCTATAAATTAAAGTCGAGTTAACGGCCTCGCTTGAACATAACCTTCTCCCTACACACACTGTCTACGTCTTTTCCCGATTAATAATGGAAAAATAAATCAAAAAGTCTTCGTTAATTAACATAATTCTAACCCCATTTAATTCTGGAAAAAAAAAAGTATATGAGGTTAAACTTGATAAATCATACATATAAAGAAGGAGGGGGGAATTTAAATTATGTATTTATTAAAATACTAACTCGGGTAATTGGTGTTGAATCACGTGTGAGAAAATTGCATGAATAAAAATATATTCTCTATATATTTCGCCGGTTCGAAGTCCGGCGCGATCCTCCGACCGGGTAGCCGTGGAGCAAGGCTGTGTGCTGCAGCCGCCCGGACATAAATCACCGAGGCCTCATAAATCTGCAGCAGCTGGACGTTAACGAGCCCAAGATTTAAGTGCAGAGGAAATAATGTTGGCTAAACATGTTCACACCACGGTTTTAGGGAGCTACAGTCATAATTTACCGCCGCTACATGACTGCTATGGAGCTTTCATTTTTATTCTGAGTAATAATAGCGCTAGAAAAGGAATAGTACTGCGCCCGCAACCATGCTGTTACTTATATATAGGTATATATATATATATATTTATATATATATATATATACCTTTATATAAGTAACAGCATATATATATATCGTTAACCCATATATATATAGTGCTTTTCAAAAATTTAATTTAGTTTAATTTATTTACATAATTCAACTACTAATGCAGAATGAATTGCATCAGGTGTATTCTGAAAGGCAATGCAAGAGAGAGAGAGAGAAACCAAAACAATATTATTATACCAATTTGGATCTCTTATCTCCTCGGGGCCGCACATATCCGTGGGTGTTTCCCGCGCTCCTTTATTCCCGCGCTCGGACGATTATCGTTCGGAAATCAATCAATAATAATCTCCGTTCGTTCATAACCCGTATGTATTTTTTTTTGTTGCACGGGGTGAAAAAAAAACGAGTGGGGGACACGAAGCGTCCACGGGGGCTGGAGAGCAGCGATAAGAAAGGACCGGAAATGTTTCCAAGTAGCAGAGGAAGAAGACCTCCTCATCCCCCTACACTTCATTATCCCTTTTTTTTATCGAAGTAAAGAGGAGCGTTTTCTCTTCAGTGTAATTGAACTTCTGTGTCGCTTCTTCTTTATCTGGCTCTGAGTGCGCGCGTGTGTGTGTGGGTGAGACGCGTCTATACGCGTGGGAAGATAACACCGTGACACACAAAGAAGTAGAGGAAGAGGGGGGTGGGGAACATGGACCCTCAAAAGGCCTGGATTATTAATAACGAATGGAGAAAAAAAATTCTCTGTAATGCTGCTTTGAAGGAACTTTCAATCTGGCCAAAGATGTTTCGTGACGTCTGTGATGTTGACGTCGGTCCTGCGCATCCGCTTCAGTCGTCTTGTCCTCCGATCGCTCCCAGTTTGACACCATGTAATACCCAACATCTGGACCGGCACCGGCAACGACAGACCAGCCGGGTCACACAGAACACTCGTTAACCCTCAGCCAGGACCCCCTATTGGACAGGAACGAGAACCAGATTTGACCCCCCCACTCTTACAACAGCCTTCTCTCTGACGCTGGCTGTCAGTCCAGCTCGGTTCAGGAATAGTTCACGGTGTCAATCCAAAGCTGGGGAGCAAAGGCGGAGGTGAAGAAAAAAAAAAAATCAACGTTCTAGTTTTTCTGGGACCAAAAGTGTCGAGATAAGAGCCGGTGGAGTCACTTCTGCAGGAGAGACTTTGGCCGCTGTGTGTATGAGGAAGACACTGCATAAGGAAAAGGTCTTGGTGATTCTGGACTCCTGGTCTGGTTCCGGGCAAAACACTCTCTAGGCGAAGGGCGGGGGGTGAAGGCTAGAGAAGCCCCCGAGCCTCAGAAATAAGCAGAACCCCTCAGACTCGGAGCTCCAGACAAGCGCAGGATCGTTGAGATTGATGGAGTCTTTTTCATGAATGACTCTTCCAGAGACATCCACGAGTGCATCCTTCATCCACGCTGTAAACGAACAGATTGATTAGAGGGTTCGGTTCCGTCCCACTCTGGTACCGGCTGCGTTGGAATTACGCAAAACCCTTGTGGTTCTGTGTCCCGGAACAGCTGAGGTTGATACGGGGAGCGTGGAGTGCAGGTAAGATCCAACTGCGAAAATTCGGTTCCGATGTGTGACCGGTTCTCCCGCGAACCGCGTTCGGTGCCGGACGTTAATTATCCGCCGTGTGGCCGCAGACTCCTCGCTAGTAAACTTTATCTGTATGTGTGTGTGTGTGTGTGTGTGCGTGTGTGTGAGGTGTAACGAAGGAAGATCTGTGATTTATGACGGTGTGAAAAGATCGCTTACTCAGAACCCCCACTCTTCTTCTTCTTCTAGGTCCCTGTCACTGAGATCTACCTCACTTTTCTTTGCCCTGAGATTATTCGCAAAGTTACGCAAATATTATACTTTTTTTTTTAATCAAAATAAATGTCCATCGCAAGTGGACGCGTACAATTTATGGCGCGTCGTTAAACACTTGATCTTAATTTTATTTACAATTTTAAAAGTGATCAGGGACATAAATGGTTATAGATATTCTTTTTAAATACCTCACTGCATGCACTATATAGAACAAAGAAAGAGGAACTGATCAGTTTGTCTTTAATTAATATTTATTTATAATGTATGTCTTTTATTATACAATTTACATTTGGTCACCTTTGTTTAACTTGAAAACACTCTATCTTTAGCCATCTAAGCTAATATTTGTATTAATTTAGTTCTTAAAAACATAATTATTATATTTAATATGTGTTTACTTTTGTGGCAAATCAGACCTCAGCACGTTTTTACTTTTGACTTAAACTAAACATTTTCATAGCAACTATATACGAGCATTAAAGTCCTTTCATGTCAAAAGTTTTGTTTAATATCTTTATTGGAAAACTTTACTAATTTATCTTTTTCTTGAGATCAGAAAAGCAGAAACCGTTAGTCTAGCTTTTAGCTAGTAACCACTTTAATGCTTGTCCTGATTAAGTAAAGAATAAAGAAATATCGATCACCATTTATTTTTATTTTTACTCCAGAATTTACTATTTTTCAAGATTTTTGTATAGTAAAAAAAATGGAAAGTACTGGAGTAATTCTAAATAAATGATAGATATTCCTTGATTATTTCTTCCTGAAATCATATTTGAGTAGATAATTGTTTAAACAAAATATATATCTTATGGTTTTTAGTCTCATTGCAATAGAGACGGGTTAACACACAAATAAATATAACTTATATTTTAATATATTTATATTTATTTTATATAAATAAAGATAACTTTTTATCCATCATGATTTTGTAAAAAAAAAGAAGAATATCTGTAGTTGGCTGACTTTTGGTCATAACTGATCTCAAGTCTGTAAATTCTCAACCCAAGCCCGAGTGTGTAGCAGCTTCACCTGAGCGGTTAAGCGTTCACTTCCGGTGAAGGAACCCGAAGAGGCCGGGAAGAAGCCACAGAGAGTCCAACATGACTGTGATTCCATTGATTTTTCCATACATCACTGACAAGCTCAGAGCACAACAGCAATGGAAGTGAAAGAGTGTGGGCGAGTCGAGCCAACTCTGTCAAACTTTATAAAGCTGACAGGTCTGGCCCAGGAATCCATCCGTGCAGCTCTTTCCGACCGCCGGAGCAAATGTAGTGATTAGATCACTATTGTTCCTCTGATCCTGGTGTCAGTGCGCGCAGACAAGGTTAGCGCCAGGTGGATCACAACAGTTCAGTTGGTATCAAAGAAGCTAAAGCTGTTTGTCGCCGTCGCTGACTCTTGCCAACACATCAAGAGTTGGAATGATTGACAATCGTCATCACCTGTGAGTAGATTGATAAGATTCCTGTTAGTAAGTAATACATACAAAATAGAAGGAGCTTAAATTGGTTTGTAAGTTTGAAGAAAGAGTTTATGAAACACAGAGATGGTTCAATTTAACGCATGAATATAGTTATTTATTATAGCAGTCAGTTGCTGCACGATCTTTTCCTATGTTTACCTCCAGTCTCTTAATGTAGATTCATCTTTCCGTCTGTCAATCATCCATGAAAAATGTCACTGCTTTTATCTGTTGACGTAACAATCCTCACAGTGGATTGATATCAATTTAATATCAGGCTGTTATTTGGAAAGGATAAACATCACAGGGAGATTACAAACACTTATTCTCATCGTATCTTTGGCTGAGACGTGTTTCTATAATATCTGCTCTTCTGAGAGAAAAATGGAAGTTTTCTTATCATTTAAATATAAGAGCGTCACAAGCATCATTTTCGTTTTACTCAAGTTGGTGTACATGTGTTTTTTACTGCAGTTCAAGCTGAATTAATGCAGTTTAATTTAAAACGTGTGGATTGAAACATCATAACAAGTTTTTAAAAAGCAATGTGTGTCCCGATTAGTATATTATTTAAGAAAATAGTTATTTTTACATTATAATGGAACATCTTTATTGGGTTAAAAACGTCCAACCGTTGGTATCACAGTGACACGGCAAGAGGTGAAGATCCTAAGACGGACAGTTCAACACTTCACAGTATCTTCAGTCCCAATGTTTGTGCCAGAGTAAGAGTGTCATTTAATGATGTTAAAGATCTTTGGCTACTCTGCACATACCTCAAGAAAATGTTCCGTGATAATTGCAAAGTGCAAAGAGTCAATAAAATAGATGAAGGGCAGTAAATACTTTAGGAAAAATCTCGCCATCTGAAAACGATTTAGGGAATGGCTGACTTACTAACCCGTAGTCAATTTTGTCTATTAAGCTTAGAGTTACCAAACCTGAGAGGTTAAACACACCAAATACCATAGCAGGATATAAATTTTAAAAAACATTTTCTCTTTTGGCAATTCATTGCTAGTACATTCAAAACGTTTTCGCCATTTTCTTGTTTTGAAATGATATTCAGTGTTGAATGTTTTACTGGAATCATTTGCTGCCAAACTTCTAAAAAGTATCACGTAACCCTCACCAGTACAATACTCTCTCCACTTTCATCTTTGTTTCTACTTTACTTTGTGACCACGGTATGTCTGAAAGGTGTTATATAAATAACACTGACATTATTATTATTTGACTAGAGTTTCTATGGTAGCATAGCAAAGTGTTTCCAATTGCAAAGTCAACATAAACAGCAGTAATACAACTAGATAGAAATGTTCTTTTCATATCCAGCTCCAGAAAGCTGATACTCAGAGAAAACTGTGGCTATTTTTTTTTTGACAAATCTCCGAAAACTGAACTATATAAAAAGTTTTATTTTCTCTACCAATAGCCTCAGACGTGCCCGAACGTCCACCAAAATGTATGCAGTATATTCCAGTTGTATTTCTAATCTTTAACTTGAAGAAATACAAGATTGCATCAACATTTTTTTAAAAGTGTGGCACAAAGACATTCCTCCATCGAACTCAAATTGTTAACTTGGCACTTTCCATGGCGGAGGAGGAAAAAGGGGGCACACACACACACACACACACACACACACACACACACACACACACACACACACACACACACACACACACACACACACACACACACACACACACACACACACACACACACACACACACACACACAGCTCCACCCCGACTCCTCTCCTTCTCTTTATCTGGCTTCTTTTGAGTCAGAGGTTAAAGATTAGCATCTCTGATAAAGATTAACTGGAGCTCAATAGAAGGTGCTGATGGCATGAGATTCTGCTGCAGGACTGCTGGTGACACTCCAGCAGATGCATGACCCTGCCTGCAGCCACACATTCTGCTGCGTGCACGCCGCCCCGCGCCAGAGATAAGACCACATCACACAGCACCACTGAAATGACAGAAATATGGACGCCACGATGCTAAATGTAATGAATATACACAAAGAAAATACCAGGAAAACAGGAAAAAAGGCTTAAATAAATACAGCAAACTCATAAAAAATCTCCCTGAAAAAAGGGTCACTTGTTCATAGCTGTTAGCACCAACAATTGGTTGACTTCTTCTGGGCTAAAGTAGCGTGCTAGCTTGAACAAACGTTCTTCTTTAAGCGTAAACTGTGTGTAGATGTGAAGGAGGAATCCAGGTCACGGCCGAGTCAACCCTTCAACCGGTCACTTCAGCGACAGGATGTTGGAGGTTTCAGGACTTTTTGTGTGTGTGTGTGTGTGTGTGAGATCAAGTGGTGAAACGTTCGTGTCATCGTGGAGGAGGAAGCGCAACACGAAGAAGAGTGTTTTTTAGCGATGTGTTGCGTTGCTGGTGTTTCGGAGGAGTTGAAACCCGATGAAAAACGGCGTCCGTGGCTGGAGAATGATCTGGAATGTAGTGGTGAAGTCGACGGGCCCGATTTGTCAGAGATTGATGGTCCGGATAGAGATTAGAATGTTTGGATTTATTTCGAGAAACTTTTTTTAAAGGAGTAAATTGAGGATCTAAATCCCCGAAAAAATTGAACATAACATATTCCATGCTGTGGTTTTTCGCTCACCAATGAAGAAGTCACTCCTCAGAGGTGTTTCCCTCCCATTTGCAGCCTCGTGTTTTTCAACAGTTAGTCAACACGGCAAACAATGGCGGCGGCTTCAAACCACAAGCTGTGCAGTTTTACGTCATTAATCTCAGACCCTCAGTCCGTCAGTGCGGGAGAATCTTTCAACAGCCGGAGATTATTCAAGCAGTTTGTTCAAACTTGTCTCACAACAAGTTACATTTTTAATCCAAAATATAAAAAAGATGATTAGGAATATCTCTGTGGGGACAAAAAATGATTATTAGTGCAAGTTAAAACCTTAGTTTAAGTATTTTTGGTGGATATAAACTGACTCTGGAAGGGAAAAAAGTAGTTTTAATGAGCGAATACACTTATAAAAGGCGGGTTAATCGAGCACAGAGTGTACGGGACTAGATTAGCAGTTATACATAAATAATAATAGTCAATAATCAATTAAAAAGGGATTATTGTGCTGCAGCTACTGTGCTCATACAGCTCAAAGTTACAGATAATACATCAGGAATTATTTAACTGATCAATATTGATATTGAGAGTAAGTTATGGTTTAGTTAAGGATTCTAAGAGAGGGAGTGTGTGACGTCATACATGTTTGCTACAACACTCTTGAGGTGGAGATAGCGGCGGCGTAGAGGAGTTCGCATGATAGATTTTCTTGTGATCACATGAAACCCAAACCAGGATCGAGGCCTGGAAGGAATGTTAATGGAGTGAAAGCGGAATATAACGCTGCATGGCGTGATGTCATTTCCGGAAAGAGGAGACCTTTTCTTTTTTTGGTGGGGGGATGGGAAGTGAAAATAATAATGTTTTCTTCACAACTATTTGGGATCAACAACAGAAAGAAAATCATTTCCATAACTGTGTTTTCTTTTAATCTTCAACCTGTTGCCACTATTTTTGTCATGTTTCCAAACATTTACGTGTGCTGCTGCGAGGAAGGGTCTCCCCACTTTTATGCCACTTTTGGACTTTAAAAACTCACCAACAGCTTCTCTTGAGATAAGAGCAGAAGGTGATAAGGTTCTCTCATCTGTAGGTTTGAGGTCAAAGTGAGCCGCAGCAGATCTTCTGGACAGACCCCGTGAGTGTGTGAGGATATACATGATGCTGAACAGAGATGATGAGAGGATTTATGTAGATGGATATTTTCGTTGGGCTGTCCCCCCCTTCTATCCTCCTCCTCCTCTTCCCCTCAAAATTGGTTGATCAGCTGTTGTGTCTGTGGAGGCTGGCCTCCTTTGTCCGGGGCCTGCAGCTAGCTAGCTAAGCTAGTCCGCCTCTGCTCCACTTTATGTGCAAGTTTGGAGTCAGACTCCGAGGACGCGAGAGGAGACCCTCGGGGGGGCGAGTGTAGAATGGACGGTCGGCGGAGCGGTGAGTGCTCGGGATGAGGAGATGTTGCTGCCGTAGGAATGAATGTGCGGGGCTGGTACCGGGAGGTCGACCCGTCCTGGGCTGCTTGATTTATGTGTTTGCTGTCAGGAGCTGCCGCGTTTTATTCCCGCACTTTAATAACAAGAGAAGCTGCAGTAGTGTTACACATGTGACTGCTGATGTGCTGCAGCAGCTGATGGATCGAAGGAGGCTCCGGGCGGGCCCCGGTGCTGCTCCCGGCGCTCGGGACAAACTGGCCATATGTCATGTTTGCTCTCCTGGTGTTCTCACTGGAGGTCTATGGGAAGCATTTTTTAAATTATTATTATTATTATTCCGTTTTAAAAAAAAAACATTAGGGTACTCAACAGAAAATACCGATTTTTGTATATGTCTGCTAAATATTTTTGGGGCGTCTTTTAATAGCTCGTTTATCCAGATAAAATAAAATTAAAGTATTATAAAGTTTTAGTTTCGTTTGATAAGTCAATTTTTAAATCGTAATTAAAAAAAATAAAAGTAGGTTAGTAACTTAAATAAAACAGTACATCACGCGAGCGTTTATAAAAATAAAAATAAAATATTAAAATAAAACTTTAGGTGATTTTTGTTTTCACTTTGCTGTTGTGCATTTTATATCCAGTCGTCCCTCTTTACCTATTTTGGTCTTTTCTTCCTCTTTCTCCTTTTTTCTTTTTCTCCAATGACCGGCCACAGTTTTCAGGGGATTACAGGAACTTTTCCACCCAAACATCGGAAAATAGAATATCATCATTTGGTGAGTTATTTTGTTTGTTATTATTATTATGATTATTTATATTATTATATTTATAAAGCTGCGTTCTGTATTTGGTTGATGTTTTAACGTCCACTGGAGTCCGGTGGATACTCTGATGTGCGTCTGTTCACGGAATATTTGGTGTTTTTTTCGTTTTAATAGCACATTTGTTCGTTTATAAATGATTTGAGATAGATTTTCATATGGGATTATTTAGCTACGAACGCAGCTGATTTCAGAGATTCGACGAAACCATGCGTATTTGAAATAATTCAATAACTAGATTTCTATGACGACTTAACGAAAAAGTTGAGAAAATAACTTGTATTGTTCTGTTGAAACGAATATTAATTATTTGTTCTAGATTGTGTAGGTCATTAAATCTGAGAAATAAACACGCAATAATATTATATTTAGTCACCGTCTTGGAAACTACTTGTCAGGTATTTTGTAAAATGTTTAATGTACTATTCAAATAGCGGGTTTAAACCGAGAATGCGGTTGTATTTATTACATTTGTATGTGTATGAGTGCTGACGTATGCGTTTAATGTAATGTAATGACACGTGTTATTGCAATATCATTTGAAGGACAGTCTAAAATGGCCGGCGGGTCCAAACGTATAGTAGGAAAAAAATCCAACAGTTCATCATGTGATCAGCATCATATTAAAACAGCGTTTGAGTTGGAAATAATGGAGATTCGCTGCAGCTCGAGGAGCAATTGCACATCATATCTACTTTTAATGAAGTGATATTGAGAAAGAGAACTCGCTGAGAAATATTTGTAAATCCCGGGGTAGAAGGAAAATTCTTTGGTGACATCCTCAGTGGCCTCCGAGTCCGGAGGGAAAATGTGAAGAGGATGTGTGGAAGTCACTGAGTTGTGAAACTCAATATCCGTGACACAATCCGAACCTCCGAGCCTATGAAGGAAAATATAGAAGAAGAAAAAAAAACCCTCCTCCCTTCACTTGAGCATCACTGCAGCTGCCCTCTTCTCCCACTCGCAGTGACACCAAAATAGCTTATTTGGTGTTTTTTTTATTCTCCTCTGTCGTCCTCCGCCGTCAGAACATTCTTCAGTCCCGATGGTTCGAATGCAAAAAGCTGCCCAAGCACACATTTGTGCTCCCACATCCGCCCACCTCGAACTCATCGCCTCATCTCAGCCACGGAGCTGCTGCTATCTGCTTTTAAAGTTGCTGTTTACACGCACACACACACACGGACACACGCGCGCGCGCACACACCAACACACGCACACGACGAAAGTCATAAATCTTACGCAGCCATAAACAACCCGGATTGTGTCCTGAATAACAAAAATAGTGAGGAAGAGAGAGAGGCTGTGTGTGTGAGAGAGAGTGTGTGTGAGTCTGTGTGTAGCAGCGGGGTGGAGATGAGGTGTTGAAGTCTTGACAATACACTGCAGGTTGAGTTTGTGCAGCGTTATGGACTTCTGCTTCTCAGGAAGTTCTCTAAGAAAACATGTCTGGGCTCCTGAGTTATCCAGCTTCTTCTTTGTTTCCTAACCAGACAACGTGACCTGATTTGCGTCCCTGCAGATTAGCTATGTCTAATGTTAATCCTACTTTTGATATCAGTCAGAGAAATTTCGACAGCAGTTGAGATAATCTTTATTGACAAAACAAGATTTGTGTTATTGGTGTGTGTTCTGGGGAGCTGGTATAAACTGGTTTCATAAGAAACTCATTTTGGCAGTTTTTTTGGCTTTGGTTTGGTGAAATGAATCGCCGTTTTATTTAGATCTAAACACTCTCAGTAGCCAAACGTGCTCTTGTCAGAGCAGAGACATGGTCCAGGTGTAGCTCCTGGCTCCACGCCACCAAAGAATAACCCCTGTATTTGAACTCATGGACACACGAGAGATAAGGTCCTGGCTGGATCATTTCAAGAAGATGGTTGAGTGGTCTGGTGCAGGGATGAATGCCTAGGATGATGATTCTGGAATGACTACAAAAAAAATCTGCACAAAGTTTGAATAAAGAAGATTAACATTAGGGTTAGAACCACATACACACTTTTTATTTCTGTTATACACTTAAAAAAATACATTTTTAGCCATTTGTTTATTACTTCTGCACGTTTTAGAAAATATATCATTTTAAACAAACTTTAAATAACATTAATTTCCACATTCAATAATATTTTTTCTTTGAACAAACATATATATTTAAGATAATTTGTTTTTAAATTGAATAATGAGAACATTTATCAAATCCAAACAAAAAAAAGCGCTAATTTAAACTTAATTTGCATTAATATAGAGAAGAAGTATAGGCTGAGAGTGTTTGGGTTGTTGTTGCTGATGTGTCACTTGTGGACAAAGTTGGCTGGAAAAAACATCTTTATAAACACAAGTTGAACCTTATTTTGTACAGAAAACAACATCACACTTAAAAATGAGCACAACGTTAACTTTTTCTTCACCTTGTTCAACTTTCTGAAATGCACAAGAAGTTTCATTCAAGTGTGAGAAGCTGCCTCGCATTATAAACCAATAGTACAGTGTTATTACACTGGAGCAGGCATGGGCAAAGTGCAAAGGAAAACATCTAGAAACTGTTTCTGTTAGCTAACCATTTCATTTTGTATGTATTATAGTATTAACTCTTACTACAACTTTCTCACGTTATTTTTTTTAATTTTATTTTCCTTTTGTGAATATTTATTGCCCCTCAGAATAATTTGAGTTAATGTGGAGATCATATTTGTATATAAAAAGTTATTTTATATTAGTATACTAAATAAAGGATGATCGTTCTATTCTTGCTCGCTTTATTTAATTCCTTTTTAAGTTAAGTTGTTCCATCATATTTGGGATATTCTCTGTTTTGGTTCAACGGTTCCTTACAAGAGTCAAAGTATAAAATGTGGCCCCTGAGGTCATTTAAATATCCACCCTGCACAGGAGGAACCGTTCTTGTGTTATTGTGTATTATGAGACAAAACAAGGAACACACTATTGAAACTAGTATATAAGTAATAATAAAAAATACACAAACATGAAGATTAAATACTGAAAATAAATATATTTTCTGAATAGCGTAACCATAAGTGAGTCTGGGTTAGATTTCACACGTTTAACTGTTTTGTTACGAGGCTGTAACAAGTGCATGGTCACGTGTTTCCTGTTGAATTAGGTCATCTAAAAAAAAAAAAAGCCCAGAGCTCCTCTGACAGGTGATGGAAGAGATCAGTCAGGAGCTTCTGTAAAGAAAGTTAAAGACTGCTGTGCGTGCGTGTACGTGTGTGTGTATAAGTGAGTGTGTGTGTAGCTGAGACTCCCTGACATACACGCTCACAACTGTGTGTGAAATCAGCATCATCGGTGAGTGACGCCGAGCGCTTTGATGGGGGCATCCGTGCGTCCACATGTCAAGCCCTGTTATTTCCTCCCGCGCGGCCCGTCGGTACCACATGATGGGCACGAGTCGAAGACTTCCACCTTCTCCATCTCAGGCTCCGTGAGCGAGCAGAGCTGCTGAGGACCGAGAGGATCCACCAGGAGGAGGACCGAAAGAAAGAGCCACACACACCCGCGCAGGGACGCGAAAAGAAGGGGGAAAAAACATGGATCGAATGGATGGAATGGGGTGATTTTTTACGCGATTTTCGGAGGGTGTTGAACGGAGTGAGCGGCCGCTGAGAGGAGGAGGACTGGGGGTGAACGGAGAGACATTTGAGGCCATTGTTGTCAGCAGCAGCAGCAGCAGCAGCAGCGGTGCAGGCAGAGCTGCTGGGGCGGAGGTGGAGGTGTGAGGGGTGGGGGGCGAGCAGCAGCCAGGCTCCCGGTACGATCTCTCGTCTGGTCACGTCAAACTATACCCCCCCTTGACCGGAGTCGACCCAGAGACCAAAGAGTCCGTTGATGACACACCGAGCTCCGTGTCGGCGTCGAGCGCCGTCCGCCGCCGCCGCCGCCGCGGGCTCATCGCGGTCCGCGCAGCCAAACGCCGGGACGCCCTCGGAGTTACTGAAAAACCAGCGCGGATTTTATCAGAAGGATTTCCTCCGATCCGAGAGGGGACTGTGCGGTGTGATGCGACGGGGCTGCGTCCCCGCAGGACTGGACCGGGACCACCGGTGCTGAGGAAAAAAAAGGTAAGGCCGTCCAGTCCTGGTCCAGTCAGGGGCAGCGCTCGGAGGGGAAGCCAGTGTATCCGAGGCAGTGATTTATGGCCCGCATGACTTCAATCTCAGTTCAGGAAGAGTTCACATTGCTTGAGAGACCCCCCTTACAGGGCATTCCATCTCTGTCCGCGGTTCTGTTTTTTATTTCCCTCGTACTCCCTCTGACCTCCTTTATCCCACCACGACCGTTCGTACTTTATTTACAAAACAGAAGGCCTTGTACGACTCAAACGTGCCGCTTTCTTATCTTCAAAATACAAATTATTTTCTGGTTATATATATATTTTTTAATGTGGAGCCGCCGCAGACTTGACTATTTATCGGTGGGTTTCAACGGTTTCCAGGAAAACGCACCACGTTATTCATCGGAGGCGCCATTTGTAATTTTATATCCCAGGATAAAACACTAGACACCTTCCACGCCCCCCTCTCTCTTCTTGTTGTTGTTTGGGTGGTTGTTTCTCTGTCAGGATAAGTGGATTATTCACGGAGGCGTCTAGTACAGTTGCTGATTGTATTAAGCTGTGGACCTACAAGCCAGGGGCACAGACATTACATGTCCCGTTTAATGGCCTAACAGTGATATGATTTAATAACATATTCCTCCTACTCTTTCTGCCTCTCTCCCTCTCTCTCTTTCTCTCTTTCTCTCTCTCTTTCTCTGCGCGGGACTATTCCTCAGAGCAAATAATTAGGATTCCTGCTTGTCTTCCAGAAAGATAAATGGCTGACATGTGTGACGTGCTGAGAGGTGGAGTGGGTCTGGACTATTCCAGCCACTTCCAACAGAAACACCAGATAACAGTAACTGTGAGGGAGCCCAACAGTTTTAAGAGATACATCGGTGTTCTTTTGGGGGGACTCTCGCTATCTTTTTTATGTATTTACGTCTTTCGATCGTCTAGTCCGTTATATTTATTCTTTATTACAAATATTTATATTTATATATATTTTTTTTTAAATTACAAATCAACATAAGAAACGCTTGAATGAATACAGCAACGTCAAGTACATTTCGACCATTTGTTGAAGCAATTGCGAAATAAATAAATTGTTCCTTTTAAAATGTGACAAATAAATGCGAAGGCGGGGAAACGAAACAAAATAAAACACTTTATTTCCCTTTTACTTATTTCGATTTTTTTTTCTTCAAAGAAAATGTATTCGTATTTTATTCGCACAGACAAGCAATTATTCTCTTTATTATTCAGCAAGAATCATTTGCAAAAAAATTAAAACCGACGTTTATTTCAAGTGTCGTCAAAGAGTGGCGTGTTATCTCCAGAGAACTAGCCGGTGCCAGGTGCTCACCGACGAGTGACATGGCGGGTGTAGGCCCACTCCGCCGGTGGGCGACAGATAGAGAGCCTGCCGCCTGCTTCTTCTTGCTGGTCCCTCAAGGGGCCACGACTGACCCTGATGGATCACCAACACCAAGCTTCAGCGTTTGTGTATTTTAAGCACGGTTTTGTACGTTAAAAACGTTAAAAAACAACAACTTCTAAATTAAAAAATATATGTAATATTATTATCTATGCATCTGTCGATGTATTTATCAATGTATCTATCTATAGATGTATCTTTTTATGTATGTATGATCCATCTATCTATCTATCTATCTATCTATCTATCTATCTATCTATCTATCTATCTATCTATCTATCTATCTATCTATCTATCTATCTATCTATCTATCTATCTATCTATCTATCTATCTATCTATCTATCTATCTATCTATCTATCTATCTATCTATCTATCTATCTATCTATCTATCTATCTATCCATCTATCCATCTATCCATCTATCCATCTATCTATAATAATAATTAATATATTTCCGTGTTACATTTAGTGTGTTGTTGGGGAGAAGGTTTGCGTAATAATTGTGTTGCCGTCGATGTTGCAAGACTCCTCTATGACGTGTGTGTGTGTGTGTGTGTGTGTGTGTGTGTGTGTGTGTGTGTGTGTGTGTGTGTGTGTGTGTGTGTGTGTGAGTGTGTGAGTAGTAAAACACGAGCAGCCGGGCCTGGCAGGAATAGAGATGGATCAACACACAGACTCACACGTTACACAACCAATGTCACGTTGGCATCTTGAGAAATCACACCTCTACTAAAAACAATTAATAAAATAATATAGAGCATAATATTTGTAATAATAGTAATACTTATTTGAATAACAACGACCAAAACAACACTAGGTATCATTGTTAAAATAATAATCATAATGATAACAATAATATTAACTTGATATTTTATTTGTATATAGTTCGTCTTGTGTGCAAAGTGGATATTTAATCCTTTACTATTTATTTATTCTGAATGTGTGTGTATATGTGTGTGTGTGCAGTAGCATCTGCAGGCTGTGCAGGGCTGCAAGGGGAGGGGGAGGGTAAAGGGGTAAGGAAAGAAAAGCACTGTTTTCTATTCATGTCATGGCGCCTTTCATTGCTGGAAGATGGATTTATCTCTCTCATTTCTTGCCTCTGTCTCTCCTAACCTTTCAGGTCAGATTGCAGGGGACCGTTGGAGAGACACCGTCACGTGACCCCCGGTACCAAATGGTCTTCCGGCCGTGGTTCACAACAAGGACCCCGGCCGTCTCTCTCAGACATGCAGAAGACAACATATTACGACAACTCGTCGACGATCTTCAGTGGCTACTCGTCCTACCAGGTGCAGGGGGCAACGGCAGGTGGAGCTGCTAATGGTTTCGGGGGCTACGACACCCCGGTCCCTGTGTCCCATCACCAGCCGGTGTTCCAATCCACGACCCATCTCGATGCAGACTCGTACCAGCGCTCTGCCTGCTCCCTGCAGACCCTGGGTAGTGGCGGCAGCCATCAGCAGCAACAGCAGCAGCTCACCAAAGCCAAGGAGCTAAATGGAAGCTGTATGCGGCCCAGTCTTGCACCTGATCACCATCCAGGCTCCCAAGTGTCCCCACCACTGCCGCCCAACCCCACTAATGGTAATACAGGGGTCCAGCAGCCAGGAGGCACTGCTGGGGCCCCCTCTCTTCCCAAATCAGGCAACAACAAATCATCCAATTCCGCTTCGTCCACGTCGTCCTCGTCCTCGTCCTCCTCACTGCCACCCAACCCAACTCTGACCAAGCAGATCTTTCCGTGGATGAAAGAGTCTCGTCAGAACACCAAGCAGAAGAACAGTTCGCCCAGCAACAACTCCGGCAACGGTGTGTTTATACCTCCGTCTCTGTGACTTTCCTGTCCTCCAAACACATCGAGTACTTATCTCACCCTTCTCATCAGCACTTCCTTCACCCTTCATTTACTTCATTCTTCTTCTTTCCTCATCAGCACCCGTGTTCCCATTATCCTTCCTTCTTGCCTCCATCACTTCTCACCTCTCTTATCAACATCCTCTTTAGAGCCACCCGTCCCAAGAGAATTGAGAGATTTTTCTCCGAGCATTGACTATTACTGCAGAAACAGGTCTGTGTAGGGGCAGGTTTGGAAAAGGGAGGCGTTTCCATGGCAACACCAAGTAAATATTTAAATATAACTGCTGACTGAGAACCGGCAGGACTCTGAAAATATGGGAAAATGTGATTCCAACAATAAAATATGAATGCTGCCATACAGTTTTTTAAATGTTCAGGTCACCAGTCCATCATAGAAAAAGAGGTTCTTATTTTTCTTGGTTTGATGATGCCTTCCACTTGTCTGTAGGGAAAGTTTTAATTTTAAATAAAAGCAATTGGACCATGGCTACGTACCCTGGTGTCAGCTCCTATTCCTGCATAAATAAATATGCAGGTCAAAACCAAAATTGTAAGACAATACCTGGGAGAATTAGTTACACCTCGGAATGCTTTAAAAGTTCAGGATCCAACTAGTTAAGAACATATAGTTGAACCAATCAGGCGTCAGAAGACAGTCATCAGTTTATTGTCAGTCAGGTGCTGCTTGTTTAAGTCGACGCCTAATTCGTTAACTCATGTGTGCTCGACTAGTTGTAACAAAAACCTGCCACACCTCGACCTGTTTTCTAGACAGGTTTGCAGCCCTTGAGGTAGACCCTTTATATTTTGAACTTCCAAAGAGAAAACGGTTTAAAGTCACTGTTCACACTCGGCCCCCACTAGTTTTCACTTCATAAAAAGTGGACCTACTCAAAAAAGGGTTTGACAACCCTGACTTCCATGGCTAACCACAACCTTGCAACCTTCGCTACAGTCACAAACGATTATATAGGGTCGAGTCTGGTGAATTAGTATCTGCTGTTATTTGTGCACGTGGGTTACTTCAGTCCACGTAGCAGCTGTTGGGTCTTGTCAGTGCAGCCAAGATACAATTTGTTGCCCTCGATCACTGAGAAAGTTATTAATAACTACTGCTATGAAACGTTTGACAACGAATATCACAAGATAAACTTTCACACAAACTATTAACAGGTTTCCATGTCCATCTCTATTTTAAGGTGGAGAGAAAGTGTTGACGTGTTCATATGCACCTAACTTATCTTCATCGTCTCTGTTACCTTCAGTGTCAGGAGGAGGTGAGAGCGGCAGCGGTGGAGAGAAGAGTCCTACCGGAGGGTCTTCGGCATCTTCTAAGCGAGCTCGGACAGCTTACACCAGCGGTCAGCTGGTTGAGCTGGAAAAGGAATTCCACTTCAACCGGTACTTGTGTCGGCCCCGGCGGGTGGAGATGGCCAATCTGCTGAATCTATCGGAACGACAGATCAAGATCTGGTTTCAAAACCGGCGCATGAAGTACAAAAAGGACCAGAAGTCTAAAGGATTGAGCTCCAGCTCTGGAGGTCCATCGCCAGCAGGCTCGCCCCCTCTAACCATGCAGTCCTCTGCCAGTTTCCTTAACTCAATGCATCCCATTGTAGGTGGAGGTGGGAGCTACGATGCTCCATCACCGCCCTCTTTTGGCAAACCGCATCAAGGAGTCTCTTATTCCATGTCTACTGCCTACTCCAATGTCCCGATGAAGGGCTGCCCCCCCCAACAGAAGTATGGTGCTCCAGACCCAGACTATGGCGACCCACATTCCCACCATGGCCTGGTGCAGGCTAACAGTGGAGTCTATGGGAATCCCAACAATATGCAGGCTAGTCCAGTCTATGTAGGGGGCGGCAGCTATGTGGAACCCATGTCTGGTTCTGGTCCCTCCATGTATGGCCTCAACCACCTCGGTCCTACACCACCCCTTCACCAAACCATGGACTACAACGGAGGGGGGTCCATGTCAGGCACCAACCAGCACCACGTGGGAGGCGGGGTGCCCCCTGGACCCTGCGACCCGTCCGCACACCCCACATACACAGAGCTGTCGGCGCACCACACCTCGACTCAGGGCAGAATTCAGGAAGCACCCAAGCTCACCCACCTGTAGCAGGTTTGGAACTAAACAACAACTTAGGAAAGACAACGCAGAACTCATGACGCACTAACAGACTAACTCACATATGGGGCCTCAAACAGGTTAGCGTGGAAGCACGAGGGACCCGGGCGGACAGTAGGGGTACAGTTGTTGTCCTGCTCTTTGCACAGTCTAGTCAGAGATTAGAGCTCATTCATCCCTTTAACTGTGCCGGTGGAAAAAGAATGACAGTTAAAGCCCATCAAACTTTGCTTGTTTAAACACAAATGTCTTGAGCTGTAGGCTTATGTTGACGTTACGGTTGTCTTACTCCAATTACACGAGAATACTGGTTGGTTTCGTCACTTTCAGTTACAGCCAATGATTGTTTGTTGATTCACCATGGTAGCTCAGGTAGTTTGGCTAGCAGCTGTATTTCAGAGATTTATTCTCCAAATCACCCAATGTATTAAAACAACAACTTTCATTTAGTTTAATCAGTAAGGGCGGAATCGGCAAACTAAAAAAAAAAACCTGATTCCAAAAACCTGTAGAGGGTATATGTGAGCCAACTTTTGAGATCTACTGGCCTGATTACTATGCAGCGGTTGAAAGAATGGAACAGCAGATGAAGTTAAAGCCTGTAAAGACTCATCTACAGTGTGTTTGTGGTTTCCAATAGCCCTAAAATAATAAGACACACAGGAATATAACTGGCTCTCCTGCCTGCCCAAATGAAATAGTGGTGTTTAATGTGCAGTTAACGAGGTGGTTAGATTTATGACGACGAGCGCGCTTCCCCTCCAGGCTACACGTGTAGTTGTCAGCCCAGCTGAGCAATGTGAAGGACTGTGGCTTCACCGCAGACACCAGGGGCGTCGCTGTGTCCACTCGGTGCACTCGTGACCGTCCTCCGGCCGCCTCCGAGTCCCTCCTGCTGGGTCTGTCGAAGTCCATCATGACTAAAGCACATCGACTAACCCTCGCCGCCGCAGCCGCCTGTTCCGTCCGCGGGAGCTCGGCTTTCACACACACACCTCAACACAACCCGCAAACTGCTATACCAACACACACATTGTCATCGCACCTTCAACCTCACCATCCAGCGGCAGACGTCCTTTTGTTGACATACGAGACACGACGTGATGACATTGGGAAATAAAAACGACATGAAAGAGAATATTTATGTTCTTAGTTTAGCACATCATCGACATACAGGGTAAACACGAGTGGAGAGCATTATTTATTTAGGTTTGGTAGTTAATGCTCTCTACTCTCTCTCTCTCTCTCTCTCTCTCTCTCTCTTTCTCTCTCTTTCTTCATTCTACCTATCGAGCATCAATGCTTCAAGTGTACATTTTGGTTGTTTTTTTTTTGTTCTTCAATTCTTACATATCTTGACTTATGTGGATACAGGGTATATATTTGAACAAAATGCATGTCCCAGCAATCTGAGCTGATGTGTTTCCTGTGCTTTTTGACGAACCACAAGGATTTATTTTAGGACCACAGCGAGAGAGAAAAATGGTGTTCAGTCGCTCAAATGGAATATCTGCGCGTGCTAAATGTTAAACACAAAAAACTATTGGAAGCAGTAGAGATGTTTGGTTATCTTTAAGACTCGTAGGAACATGAGACAGAGTCTATATTTAGTCTCTCTGTTTACAACCTGCCTGTTGTCGCTACAGTCAGACACTGTAGCCTTTAAGCTAAAAGAGACGTCTCTAACTTTGTTATTGCATTATCTGCGACGCTGGTCTGCATCTTTAGCGCTACCCCCTCAAAGCAAGAAGGTTTCAGGTTTACTTCCAAAGTGAAGCCATTTGGTGGAGTTATATTTCTCCACATGCTTCCATTGGTTTACTCCGGGTACTCCCACAGTCCAAAAACATACACAGATTGTATGAGTGAATGGTTGTGAGGATGTCGCCTTCCTCCCGATGAGCATTTCTTTGCTTTAGATTTGGTAAAACGAGCTTATATATCTTATTTCGACTTGAAAGTAAACCACAGCTGTTCACCAACACTCACTGACGCTCCAAAAATAAACTCCTTGTGTGTTTAAGCTCAAAGGTACTCCGGACATATCTGACATCTGGGCATCATTGTTGCACTTAGAGTTTACATTTTGATGGTTAAAGATGAAAAAAAAGATAAAAACAAATAAACAGAATCTTATTTTGAATGCGGAAGACCGTCCAATCAAAGCGTCTTTTGCGAATGTGTGTTCAAGTGAACATTCATATATGAATATTTATTTGTTATAGCCAGTTTTTGGAAAAGACCTTCTGTTTTTGTATTATTATTATTATTTATCCTCCATGTATTTATAATGAGAAAAACTGTACTTTTTTAGCATTTATCTGTTATACAAGGAAAAAAAAGATTGTGTTTTCTTCTTGTCCATTGTACTGACGTTACCTTTTTTAAGTTATTGTATTTTAGAACACAATTAGTAGTTTTTATGTTCCTATGATGACCCTTGTACATAAATGTTTTGGCTTGTACGGGGAAATGGCTAGGATGGGGATTGGTTTACTATCCAATGCATAGTCATAATATAGACAGACTATTAGCTGGGAAAAAAAGTCTTTTTTGAAGAAAAACAACTTTTTTCTTTTGCCCTTTGTAGATTGTTTTTCTTTCATTGTTGAGAGAGTTGTCTGTTAAACAATTCTTCAATAAACTGTTATATAATTCAGAGATATTGTGGCTTATTTGAAGTACTCGGACGGAAACTTGGATCTTTATTACGGAAATAATAGCATTTAGAATGTATTTATTACCACAACATTACATTTTTTAAACTTGTAATAGTGGATATCTAAGCATGCATTGAATTGAAAATTATTTAAAATCACTGCAGCCACAAGCACACAAATACACATACTAATTGAACATTCAAAACTTAGTAAAGGTGAGATTGAATAGGTGAAGAAGAAATAGAGCAACAATTATACAAATTGTATATATAAGAGTGGGGAAAAATGAAAGACATGTCTATAGTGGAAAGTCCAAAACACAAGACCTAAATGTTTCCAAGGCCAAAAATAGAAAGTAAAAGATTGAATGCAACTTGTAACTGTCACTGGCTGCTCTAAATAAAACTTTTATGTTGGTAAGATGTTAAGGCATCAGAGACGCAAGGAAAACAAAACAGAATAGTGAGTAATCCAAATCAGATACTTGATAAATGATTAGGTTATTATCAAGGTTTTAATCAATCATAAAAATGATCCCATGTTGCGCCAACATTTTCTGTCCCGGGTTGGTATTTGCATCACGTTGTAAGAACAGACAAACCTTTTGGAAAGAAGAGTTTGCGGGTAAGGAAAATCATTTGATCTCTCCTACAGTTGTGACGTTAAGTACCTGCTGTTATCAGTCTTGACTCGTTTAATTACACATCCGATAAGAACGCCATCAACATGATCTGCCTGTGTAAAGTACACAAGGAAAAAAGAATACTTCTAGAATGAGATTTAAGAAAGAGTTAGTGGTTTAGGTGCCATGTTATTTATGAAGATGTGTACAATATGTGTTACAATACGTGGTAAATACAAGTACTAAAGAGCCTGTTCTTATGAGAGATTCATATAGGAATCTGTGGCTAACATCTTGAGATGAATTTAAACAAAAGTGAATAAATGTTGTTTACATTTGTGTCTTTTGTTTGCTGTGCATCTTTCCTCAGATATGATCAGAGAGTCCAAACAGGAGCGGGAAAGACAAAGTGGAACATATTTCAGGTACTTGGATGAGGGACATGGGACAAAGCTGATATGTGATTTTCTCATTCTTTCTTTCTTTCTTTCTTTCTTTCTTTCTTTCTTTCTTTCTTTCTTTCTTTCTTTCTTTCTTTCTTTCTTTCTTTCTTTCTTTCTTTCTTTCTTTCTTTCTTTCTTTCTTTCTTTCTTTCTTTCATGTGTTGCACACTTCAACCCATTTACACGCTATAATTAATGTCTTGTATTTTATCATATGTATGTACAAAATTAACAGAATATATTCTGTAAAAAGGTTATATTATTTATATATATATTTATATAATCTAAGTTAATTGTCTAATACGTATCTACTACCACTACTCCTGATGTGATTCACGGAAAGTACAGTGAAACAGGAAACGTCAGTATAAAATAAAAGATAATACGAAGTGAATCTGTTCGAGTTTTAAATTTAATCCTACATTATTTAATTACATATTTATTATTGACTTCATCTGAGAAATTAAAGACTTAAGGGTCTGTTAAATGTGAACAGATAAAATATTTGTGATTAGCCAAGTACACTTTGTGTTAATGTTGTGTATGATGGAGTTATTACTAAACTATTAAGGAAAATGATTTTACTTTTGTTTATTTAATATATCGTATCCCTTCATATTTTAGTTTTTTTAATATTAATATTATAATATATTTTATTTTAATTTAAATACACGATGGGCTACTGAGAAAGGCGCTTTACGAATAAAACGTATTTACTTGCTTACTATGAATGTTTTAAAGTTGCAGTGTGTAAAATGCAAGGACCTCTAGTGGTGAGATAGGATATTGTTATTAAATCGTTTTCCTGATCAATAAAAATGCTGCCTATTTAAAAAAATGTTTTAAATGGAAGAGTAGAAGAATATAAATTATTTAAGGTTTTACACAAGGGGCGAACTGGGATCAATTGGCTTATGTCGGTTTTACAATTATTATTTTTAGGTGAACAAAATAAATATTTGAGCAGAAATTGAGAATTGTAATGATATTTTAAATACAATTAATGGCGGCCAAATTCTGGAGCTACTGTGGGACACACACTGATCCACAGTGTCGATGTTTGGAAGTAAGAAAACAAAAAAAAAAGCCCACGGGCTTCCGTCATGACCGGGTTCCATGTTTTCTCATTACTCATCAGGATCGCCCTCCTCTGCTGTGCCTCTGACTGCTGCTCACTTCTCTCTCAGCACAAATCCTGGCACATAAATCAGACTCCCATAAATAATGGCTGTACTTCCTTTTACATTCTGCTGGACTAACAGACAATAAAAACACCAATAAGCGGAGATTAGATCTAATTTATTGCCTCATAAAAACAGACGGCAGCTCGGAAAAAAAGTCGCTCCCGGGCCGGAACGTTGGACCAGAAGTCTCAAACTCGAGCTCTGAACATCTTTGGATTCCACTTGTTTTGTGAGATTATTTTTACTGATTTTAACTAAATAATGGTAATGCTCATTCAGTGTGTGTGTGGGGGAGAAGGAGAAGAAACTCGCTCAATAGAACCAACTCCTACTCACATTGTCTCTTTTCTACCCACTCCTGTGACTGTCTCACTGGGAAATCACCGCAGTTTTACATTGTTGAATTTAAAGATAGTTTTCCCAGGTTTAAAGTTTGTTGCGTGCGTGCAGAGGATCTGACTCTGGAGCAGCAGTAGTTTCTGTGAGGCTTCTCGGTAATGTGGGAGATAGCTGCTGCTGTCAGAGCCTTTGCAAGAGCAGAGATTGATGACTCGCACAACCCCCGGCCCAAACATCAACAGCTAAATTCCTTATCTCGCAACTTTTCTTGACTTGTCTTTAGTGCATTTTGGGGAATAAACCACCTTAAATTAGTAAGTGGATTATCATTATAACGTAAATGATCACAGAAAAATCTCGATAAAATAAATTAAAAACTTGTTTTTTTTGTAGTTTATAGAGAGCGACCTCGTGGTGAACTCTTTCTCTGTGTCAGCGTAAACACACAACGCAAGCGCACTCGACACACACCTGATATATACAAGTCTAAAGCTATAGAAAAAAACGACTAAAAAGTCTGACACAAATTTCAAAAAGACGCACTTACACACATTGATCTCCCTCCATCTCACATCTCTTAACTCATATCTCAGTTTCCTCGCATCCATCCCATCGCTTCTCAAAACACCGCCCAACTTACAAATCTGTCACACTTTATAAGATTAATGAGCTGCTGTTTGACTGTATTTTGTCGTATACATGGAGCCATATTGTAGACGGTGTTGGCCAGGACCGTCATTACATCACCCATACTAGCAAAAAAAAAGAAAAAAAAAAAGATCTCTATTGTCTGTGCGCAGCATTAGAGTCGGGGATCCACAGACCCGCCGCCTACACGACCCACATGGCGAGCGGGCTCTGCGCGTTTATAATGTGGGGTCTTCGTGCCCCCCATGGTAGCTGAGAACAATAGCCGCCATCCTGCAACGTTACCACTGAATTTTTTAGAGAAAAATAATAACGCTGCTCCCCACCACAGCCGACGGCGACACCAGGCCCTGGCGCCTCCAATTGGCTGATTCGAGTCACGTGACCAGGAATTGGCTGCAATTTCGCCCCGTAGTTCTTCAGTTTAGCCGACCAGGTCCCCATACGACAGTAATATCAATATACACAATAATTATTAAGCGACCAGCGGCTTGGATCTAACACGCTGTTTTTTCCTATGTTTTTATTTTTTTACGGAGCCATTTTGGATCGTGCGCGCGTGTGCATGTGTGCCTCTTTCTGTGATTTGCTTTTTAATTTTTGGCGAAGGGATTGTTCGGGGGTCTCGCCGTTTGTGGGGGACACCGGTTTGTGGGAGCTATGAATTTTGAATTCGAACGGGAGATTGGATTTATCAACAGTCAGCCATCCCTCGCAGAGTGCCTGACGTCCTTCCCCGCCGTCCTGGAGTCATTTCAAACTTCATCAATCAAGGAGTCGACAGTAATTCCGCCTCCCTTCGAGCACACCATCCCCAGCCTCAGCCCCTACACAGGCAGCCAGCCGAGACCGGCTGCGAAAAGCCAACAGAACCGAAGAATCAGCTCCACTAATGGCATCCAGACGCAGCTCAGAGTCGCCCAGCAGCCGTGCCCGCCCGGGCAGGGCCTCTCCCCAGCCACCGGGACCCAGGCGGGTCCGCTGGCTCACGAGTTCCCCTGGATGAAGGAGAAAAAATCCTCCAAAAAGTGCCCCAAACCAGGGGGCAGCTCCAGCAACGGAGGATCCGTCATCCCGTCCGCCTCGTCTTCCCCGTCGCCCACCGCCCCCGGGTACGCATCAGCGGGCGTGGAGTCACCCACAGGTCGGTACATCCGCTGAGACGTGAGGTTTGTCTAAATGTCTAAACGTTTTTCACTCTCGGTGTTGTATTTTTTCATCGTCAAGTGTGCGTGTGTGGCGTGCATTAAGCTGGAAATGAAGACCACTGCAGCATCACACCGCAGCCCCTCAAACATCCCAGTGAACCCCTGAACGCATCATTTAAATATCGCCTCATCTCATGTGCGTAAAAGAGGGTCAAAATCACCTGCGGAAAATGTTCATTTCGACTGTTGTTCTGCACGGGGTGGTGTCGTTTGCGACGTGTTATCAGACGCAGTTGGATCATATTCATAACGCAGCAGCGGATGGGGGCCATATTGGATGCTGGTAGGGCCATTATGGCGAGGTAAAGAGACAGAATGCCTGGGTGGGGGTTGGGGGATTCCCACTCACAAACTGCACAGTCTCTGGTGGGTTATGTTTTTCATTCCTCAAAACAACAGCGTAAATGTAAAAATATTTCCCCTCTCAGAGTAATGTTAGTACCACCATGAACGTTTGTATTCCGACGCCTGGTGCAGGAACTAGTTTGGCGTCGACATTTCCACATTTCTCTGATCATTTCCTCCACAAGCACTGATTTATTTTTTTCTCCCTCTCTTGATGTTGGCCCTCCCAGCAGGAGATCTGCTCCACAGAACACCACATTATCACCATTTGTCATTTATTTCCCTAAATCGGTGACTTTGGCCATTCCTGCAAATATGACGTGTTTTTATGACGTGTTTTATGTTTATCGATTTTTTTATTAGCAGGAAAATGCCTTCTAACGTTCAGCTGGTGGTTTTTACATATTAAAAAACAAGCGTGTGTTTGGAATGGTTTGTGCTGTAGATTTGATTTATTATTTTTGTGTCCAACAGAGCCGGGCCTTGGGGGACAGGATGGTGGATCGTCCGGGTCCCGGCGGCTCCGCACCGCGTACACGAACACGCAGCTCCTGGAGCTCGAGAAAGAGTTCCACTTCAACAAATACTTGTGTCGACCCAGGCGAGTGGAGATCGCCGCGCTGCTGGACCTGACGGAGCGGCAGGTGAAAGTCTGGTTCCAGAACCGGCGGATGAAACACAAGCGCCAGACGCACCACCGGGACGGCGGAGGAGGGGGCCAGGATCCCGGAGAGCCGGGCGGGTTCGAGCCGCTCGAAGGCGCGGACGCGTCCTCGCCGTATTCCAGTCAGCCGCTCGAGGCATCTGGTACCGGGGAGGCGTCGGAAGGCGAGGCAGCGAGCAGCGATCCATCTTCCGCCGCCCACACCAGTGACAGCGGGGACAATGTGGCGGAGGAGGGAGGTCGGTCCGCACTCCCACTCCTGCCCGCTGCGTCCTCGGACGTGGCCCGGCACCGCTCCCCGCCGGCGTTCTCGCACACGGACGGCCTGCTGCAGCTGGAGGACAACGGGTCGGAACCGGCCGCGGACCTGGCGTTCTCGGAGCAGCGGGACTTGTCAAGCACACCGCCGACGTCTTCCTCCGCGCTCTCCGACCTGACTCTGTTCGCCGGGGACTCGTGCCTGTCCCCGAGTCTGCAGAGCTCCCTGGACAGTCCCGTGGATTTCTCCGAGGAGGACTTCGACCTGTTCACAAGCACACTGAGCACCATCGACCTGCAGCACCTCAACTTTTGAGGCCCAGCATCGAGCGACTGAACTAGATTCAACACACCGAGGAAACGATTCTGAAAGTTTTTTTTTTCTTTTGTATTAATTTTAAAGAGAAACTAAAAATCTTGTTTTTATTTTTTAGACATCGACAGGATTGTTTTTGTCATTCCTGTGTGGATTTATTTCTCTCCACATGTCAGGTATTTATTGTTATTCTTATTATTGAATGGCTAAATTCGTGTCATTATTCATATTATTTTTTGACGGAATAGTTTTTATTGATGTTATTATTATTATTATTATTATTTGTCCCGGATCCTCGTTTTGGTGTAGCTTCATGGATAATCTCAGGAACTGAGTCTCTTTTTTAGAAACACGTAATCTGGAGAAAGAAAGAGGGAACCTTCTGTCGAACCCACGTTTAGACCTTAGCTTATTTATTGAGAGTCTTTATTAGTGAAAATCCAAAATTATTTATTGTACATATATTTTCATAGCGGAATAATAATAATAATAATACAATTAAAAAAAGAAAACTGCGTGTGTCTTTTATTTCGTCTTTGTTCTGCTTGTAGGAATATGTCTGTGCGAGTTTAGAATCAATTCTAATATGGTACAAATATTTGCGCAAATTATAGGAAAATAATAAAATAAAAACTGACACATAGTGAGTTTTCGGAAAAGGTTATTATGAGTGTGTGTGTGCGGGAGTGTGTGTGTGTTTGAATGTGTGTGCGGGAGTGTGTGTGTGTTTGAATGTGTGTGTGTGTTTGAATGTGTGTCGGTGGGCTTGTGATACATTTTAAATTATTTTTCATTTTAATTAAATAACAATTTAAATAAAAAATAAAAAATAGGCTTCATACATTTACTTATGTTATTTTGTGTATGTTTGCATGGTTCTAAACTGGCTTGTTTTCAAACTTCAGTAGGTTTTATAAAACAACATTCACAGAAATCTTTAGGCCTAATTCTTAATTATTTTTAAAAATCGCAGATAAATATTTCAATTTGTTACTATAATTGTTTTGATTAAATATGACAATAAAATTATTATGTACATGCAATTTATTACACAACTCTCAGTAATGTTTTTCATTAGATGTGTTTAATTCGCAAGCGATTCAAACTTAAATTCAGTTTGAATAAAATATCCTTCTGCAGAATGAAAACATGGCTCATGTGTTTAGCTTAGCATCCCCTCACTTGCAGCTTAACTTATTTACGTGCTTCCATTTTATGTGTGTACATTCATGTGTGATCATGTGTGTGTGTGTGTGTGGGTGTGTGTGTGTGGTAACAAAGATAATTTACTGGCCCCCACAGAAGCTCACACAGGGGCAAACAAAGAGTTAGCATGCTAGCTGCTAGTAGCATGCTAACACACTGTTCCTTCTCAGGAGTCAAAATGGCGCTGAAGACAAAGCAGGATGTGAACAATGAGCAGTGGCAGCCATTACACGATGACTGGTTAGCTGAGGCAGGGTCTCTCTCTCTCGCTCTCTCTTTCTCTCTCGGTCTCTATATCTCTCTTTCCTTCTCTCTCTCTCTCGCCAACAGATACTACTAATCTTTACAGCTCGTGATACTAAATATTATTATTTTATTGTTGTGTTTATTCAGATCATCTGGAAAAATAAAACACACAGAGATTCAGGACATAGTTACTTTTTGTATTTTTTATTTCAAGATAGTAAAATACATGGGTTAAATGAAAAAGAAAATGAACAAAATTCACCGAAAATAATTAGATTAATTAAAAAAAAAATGTTCATAATACAATGCTATTTGTTAATGAAAAACGTATTTATATAATAAAGATTCTATATTTAATTAAATTATTTAATGTATTTGATCAATTAAACTACATACTAATGAAACAAGAAAGAGAAAATATTTTAAGGGAATTTAAAAATTAAAAAGAAACAAACTGGGTGAGAGTTGAGCGTATGTCCAGTCATGCAAGCACAGGCTTGTGCGGCTCACCGTTGCTATGGAAACCAACAGGCAAAACAAAAGGAAAAACAGCAGAGTTTGACTCGGATCTTCCTCGCCCGCATTTTGCTGGAGTCTGAGGGAACGAAAAACAATAATATGTCAGATCTGGATCACCATCCAACCATTCTAAAATCAATTTAGCGACACGATAAATTTCGCTTTGTATTCCAACCATTATCTTGTGTTTTCATCTTTGATCTGCAGAGGTGTGACAAGAAAGCAGTGGTCAGCACCTGTGACATGACCTGAAGTAATGTTACTGATTATATAAAAGTCTGTAAAAACACTTATAATGTATTGTAGTAATCAAAAGCATGTTAGTTCCATCTTTCCGCTGCCCTTTGTCGCTTTAATCTCCCCTTACATGACTTGTCTGGCAAGAAAACACTTCAAACACAAGCTTGAGTTTTAACACGGACTTGTAAAGCTTCCACTCTTTCTTCACAGCTCAAGAGACAGATACCACAGTTACACTCTGTTGAGGACACAATCCATGTATTCACTTCCTGTTGATTTTGACTCGCACATGCTCCGCAGACCTGGTTGTGAAACACTTCCAGCTGTGCCACATACAACCTCGTACACAAGTGTGCTGCTCAGATTACACCAGGAAACTACTCTGGAATAGTTTGAAAGTATTTTAGTCACTTTCTTCTTTCTCCTATTTTCTTGCTCTTGCAAATATGAGAATGTTTAACTCAACAGTTTAGCGATAGAAAAAAACAATCACATTTTTTTAAAGAGCTTTATTATTGTAGAATTATTGTTAGGATTTTTCCCCCTCATAATAAGAATAAATAAATATAAAGTGGCTTTAAATCGAATTTTATGATAAAAAATATTCATAATAATATAGATTATTTTCTATATTTGTCCTTGAATTTCCCCATCATATTGAGGCACAGCTTCCTTGCTCCCAGTGCATATAGTTGACCCTCAGGAAACACAGTCGCCCACATCTGCTCACGAGTGTATCGATGCCTCGAGATGTCACGAGAAGAATGAACTGACTTGCAACCGTGGTCGACACTGGATGGAGGTGGCAGGTAATAGATGATGACTGACACTCATGAGGAGGACGCTTCATTGGCTGCTGATGAATCTCTAAATCATAAACGATGAAAAGTACATGAATTATTAAGGCAATAGAGACAAATCACGCCTGTTTGTTAATCTGTATTTATAACAATTAATCTATATTTTGAGACGTTTTGTGTCAAACTGTCAATTTGACGAAGGTTTTTTTTCGTTTGTCCGTATGTTTTGTGTGACGCTGCAGAACAGACTTTTCCGTCCTCGTGAATCTAAGAGCAGCTTGTAGACAAAGAGATTAGGCCAGAGTACATCTTTATACCGGGAGACATATCATACCTTTTCACTGTCGGAGTGTGTGTGTGTTCCAATAATTCCTCTCTCTTGCAGCTGTCATCATCTGTCGGCATGCTGCCATGCCCAAGTACGCACACTGCACCTTTATCTCTGCATCGCTGTCACCATCACTGTTATGATTTCTCCCTGTGTATGTGTCTGTGTGTGTGAGTGTATGTGTGTGTGTGTGTGTTGTGTTGGGTGTGATATTGCATAACTCAGGCGTGATAGATCACCCACTTAGCATAGAGGTGAAATATGTGAACAGTAGATTTTTATCATCCAGTGTCAAGATGAAAGTTTAGCGCGAAACACACACACTTAAACGCACACAGACACATACATACACTCTCTTTTAAATCCACTGCTAATGGTGCAATGGATGGTTTTTGACCAGTTAACTGGAAAGAGAACGATTTGACGACACTGAGTACGATGATCTGTATATCATCTGCATATAGAAATATTTCGTGATTCATTGAAATTACTGTATGATGTGTTGACAATTAAGAGAAGAATGCAGAATACCAAAAACACTTATTCTGGGAACAGGTTTATAATATTTTCAATTATATACATTTGTTAACCTGATCTCTTATTTGTTAGGCATTTAAATATATAATATATATCTAAATATTCGCTGTTATTAAGGGCAGAGAATCTAAGTAAAGTCATTTCACATGATCTTTCTTTCTTTATTGTCTTGCTTCTCTAAGAAAATATGTCCACATGTGTCCACACTTGGTCTGAATTTCCATTTAACACAGCATTTTTTTTATATAGAAGGTTCAACATGTTCGAACATCACATTTACAGCACTATAAATTTGTTAGTTAAAAAAGTTAGTCTAATTAAAGCGACAATATGTAGGTTTAAATATGTAGCTTCTGGCGACCCCATGTGTCAAAAAAGAGCAACTGCAATCCTTTAAAATGCGTGATGCACCATTGCAAAAAACATTAAGCTAAAAAAAAGTCTCCAAGTACTTCACATGAAAAGAGTTCTAGTACATGTTCTAGTCATGACTTTTCAAAATTAAACGAATTATTACAGTCCTTTTCGTTGCTTCAAACAGAGACTGTTCTTTACTCAAGTGAATTACGTACTGATACAATATATATGATTGCAATTATCTATATTTTTATTCTGTTAATTTATGGGAGAAATGCAATATACATGCAATAAAAAAGTGCCAAATGGTCAATGCTTTTGTCACTTACTGTATATGCAAAGATTTCAATTTAAAAGCATTGAAAAAGTTAGTTAAATTGCCTTTTATGTAAAAATAACACCCCAGTTAAGCACACTTATTCCAGAATAGTGAACAAATAAATAACCAAAAGTGCAATCATCGTCTACTTTTTTTTGCCAGAGCTAGTGTTTAGGTTGGAAATAGATTTGTTGGCAGTCAATACAATAGGAGTCAATGGAGAGCCCTCTGGAGGTGACACAAGGCGTCTGGGTGCACAAGAAAAACGAGCTGCAGTTTTAATGTTTTGCCACGTCCACATTTCCAGGCCAACAAATTTGACATTAAAACGCCATCAAACTTGCCAGACGTCTGAAAATAGACCAACATCTGTTTTTGAGCTTAAAGTCTTAGTGCCCAAGAATCTGCCATCTTGGCAGTGCCAGTGCCTCCACTCTTTGAGGAGACTCTATACTCACTTTAAAAAAACTAGTGTGGGTCTGCTTGTGTGGATTCTTGGGCTTGTTCCAATGATAAAAATGAGTGAAGCAGTGTGTGTATGCATGTGTGTGTGTGACACTTGACCTCAGATAACACTTAGTAAGAAGTTGTAGCCAAACATGGGGACCCAACATCGCCTCCTAGTGACGAGATCTAACCTCAATCTTCTTTACCTACTTTCTTACCTACCTGACCTACTAACAGTTGTTGCATTTGGTGCTTTGTAGGAGAACAGGAAATAGTTCCTGTAGGTCTCCATCTCAAACTTGTAAATAAGTAAAACAACTTTGTTGCCACATGTGTAGATTGTATAGATGTTTATGCAAAATGTTCACCTTTGTTTGACTCTATACAAAGTGACACCTGGTATCCTAGCATTGCTGTGTTTTCTATTAGCATTGGAAAACCACAGTTTCTGGTCTCATTCTTTGCTGTCAAATATCTGATATTAGCAACATATAGCAAGTTATTACCACTTGATTACCCAGTCATTTACTCAAATAAAAATACTTTTGAACTCAAATATATATATTTTTGCCTAAGAAAAAGCGTGTGACCTAATGACCCACTTATGTCATACTGGCCAATTGATTGATTATTCAATTCTTTCCAACTTCATAGGGTTAAAAAAGTGTAATATATTTCTAACTGTGTCTATGTTAGCTTCCACTGTGCCTGAACAAATAACTCTCAGACCCTCAGGAGACACTTAAATCTGTCGAAAAAAAAACAGTTATAGTTGTAAATTAGGCAGTTACACAAGTGTTATACACTACTTATTTGTATTCTATTGTGGAGGTGAAAGATTATTAAGATGAATCCCTTTCGGTCATCTATTAATTTGTCGTGTTACTTTCTCTTTTCATCCTATTTCTGGTGCTTTACCCACGAGTTGTGTTCTGAGCAGCTGGAGTTGGTTCGCTATTTCAGGCGTCTGGACCAGATGTCGGTGGGCACAGGGGGAACATGAAGAAGCCATGTTAGAGCTTGACTTTTAGATTTATTCTTACACGTTGAATACTTTGACCTTTTTGTTCTGTTCTTCCTGTGTCTGTTAATTTACATTGTCAATAGAGGCAAATGTTTTTTCTCTAGTGTTCATGTCAGTTAGATAATATATCAACTTTAGTAAGTAAGTAAACGTTATTTGTAAAGAGCCTTTCTAGACCAGGGTCAAAAAGCGCTTTAACAATCAAAAACAATACACAGTTAAAATAAATACTTTAAAAGGCCAAGACACATAAGACAAACACAGGAGTCCCAGGAAATCAAGGAAAAGCCTGGACAAATAAAAATGTCTTAGGATGTTTCTTGAAGGAGTCAGTAGATCCATCAAACACAGAGGGAGAGGAAGATCATTCCAAAGTTTAGGAGCAACAGCCTGGTAGGATTTCTCTCCTCTGGTCCTGAAGTATGTGCACAGAACCCTCAGCAGATTCTGATCCACAGACCTAAGAGCCCGAGCTGGGGTGTAAGGCTGGATCAGATCAATGATTTCTCAGTGATTTTTCAGATTTATCTATGGAGATAAATAAAGTATATTGATTGATTGATTGATTGACGGTTGTAAGGAGGAGCCTAAGCATGAATAGATCTGAAAGTAAGAACCAGAATTTAAAAATTGATCCTGAAAGAAACTGGCAGCCAGTGAAGAGTTTTAAGGATCGGAGAAATGTGAGTTCTTCTACTAGAGCGGGTCAGAATTCTCTCTGCAGAGTTTTGTATTAACTGGAGGCGAGACAGCTCCTTCTTGTTTAGGAACTTTAATAACTTTAATAACTTATATTGAATATTGACTTTGTTTATCTTTTTTTCACTTTATTTCCGTCATATTTTTTCAAACTAATGAGAGGTTATTTTGTTTTGCAATCCCGACCTAAGCAACTGAAGCAATGCGTTGATTTAAGTGTGTCTTAAATAGATCTTGGACCTCTATTGTACTCATCAGTATGTATCTGTTTGCACAAAACTCTCTTGTCATTGAAATATTTACATTAGAAAATGTGCTTTAGCCCCGCCCATTGAGAAGACTTGATTTTATTTGGAGTTTAAATCTCGTTTACCAAAACCAGGCCCACTTTGTTGTGATTAGTCAAACATTGAGGTTTGTCACTGTATGTTATCAATCCCGGAAGTGTACACCTCCAAGGGACTCGTTGTATAAACAAAACGGGGTGTGATTACAGCTGGCTGGAGGAGGAGTGAAGATCATTATTACTTCATAATGGACTCAGCTCTTGTAACCTCTTGTTCGCTCAGATTTCAGTCAGGGGGAACTTTAACTTCAAAACGTCATCATGATGAGGAACTTACTGCATCTTGGAGATGAAGAATTCAACATTTGAAACATGTGAGTGAGTCAGGAGAGTTGGGACTCTAAAGACACATATATATACACACACAATCAAATATTATCGTTCACATCCATTTGAGTATTTGAAATAAATATGTTTTGAATAAATACAAGCATACTCTTTAACTCAATCATATGTTTTGTAAACATCTTAGATGTCAGTCATTATTTATTCTACTACATCAAACCATTTTCAACTTAACTAAAAACATTCTCCGCTGATCAATCAACATGTTTTCAGAGCTTTAAAAGACCCTAAATGTGAATACAATTTCTTCCCCTTACTCATATTTGTCTGACTCACTAAACTGAATATTCTTTTGATTTTGAACACCGTAGAGGCACATTTGATTAAATTATATGATTATTACACAAACTCCAAATGATCTAGAGATTATAACAAATGTTGCCAATTTAAAATGTGTTCAGTTAATGATTTCTGCTTAACCGTGTTAAGAGGAAATTCCAATTGAAAGTAATGTTCCATTTCAGAAATTGAACCTCCCAAATCGTCACCTAATAATTTTAATCATTACACATCTTACACTATCAAGCTCAGAACATCAATCAAAAAGATAAAACTTGTGTTTTTGTTCCCATTTTTCACTCAACCCCTGTGTCCCCTGAGGCGGTAGTTTCTCATAAAAGCGTCTATTTGCAAAAAACATGAGCCCATCTTATGTACTTTACTCAAATTCAACCACATATAATCACCGTTTTTTTTTCATGATTCAATACACTACAGCAGTGGTCCGAGACCTGGCAGTGGCCCATGAGTCATTTAAAACCAGTTCACACAGAAATGTACTTTGGAATTTTGAAATAATTTGTATTGATTATAACCGTCTGAAAGGGTGAGCTTCTCAACAGCTTTCAAAGGAAGGAAATGCCTGATGTTTGTGATGTTACGAAGGTGAAAGATTTGTTTTATGTGTGAGTTAAAGGACAAGTCCTGATCAAAGCAAACATCAAGATCATTTGGCAAGTCCATCATAAAAAGCTAGATCATTAGTTAGGGATTATCTAAGATGTTTTGGATCAACTAGTAGAACAGAACACTTATTGGTCATCCAGGACTCGATATCTGTAATACAGGCCTGTAGTTGTGTTTGCTGATTACTGAGATTTGGCTTCATTGATAAATACACTTGAGTGTCACCAGCATAACAATGAATTTTGATAGTGTTTTTTTGATCAAATTGCTACATTGCAGCATATAAATTGTTACTTTCAGAAACAGGAGTGGTTCTTTGTGAACCAGATTTCAAAGAGGGTCGGCAGAACATAAGCAGTTTTTCTGTCCTCTGATTGGTTGTTCAGATTAAAATCAAAAACTCGTATTGCCAGCGTTATAAACACATAATAGGATTTTTTTTGTGGTGGAAGTACAAAATAAAACAATGAATAAAGATGTTACCAACCAAAAAGTTTATTGGTTGAATGTTTACATTATTTCCACAGACCTTTAGATAAAAATGTGAAAAATAAAATGCTGTGACGGCTCAGTATAATGCTGACTCAGCAGAAGTCCTGGGGTGTTTTTATTCTGTGAAAGAATTGTTTTATATCTAGTTTACAGGTTTATTTTTTGGAGTAAACTTGAGGGAAACAATTGTCTTGACATGTCAAGATTCACAAGCTATTGCTATTTCAGAGAAAAATATTATTTACCAAATAAAAACCTTTTAGTTTGATATTCTATATCTTACAATTCAGAAATTGAATGAATATTCTTTTCTTCATGTGCGGCCCAGTAACCAATGCCTCACAGACTGATACCAGGCCCTGGACTAGGGGTCATGGACCACTGACCTGGATGGAGGAGGAATTGTCTTGTTAGACTTACAAAAGCATGACATGTTTATAGTTGCTTTGTTCATTGATTAAAAAAACAAACCATGAACTGGTTATTAGGAAAAAGTTATTAAAAATGATTACCTTGCCACATGCTGTGTGTGTTTGTGTGTGTGCATGCGAGTGTGTGAAAGTCCTGAACAATCTTTAATAAGAGCTGTTAGGTGTCCATATCAGCAGTTTGAGACTTAATGCAACAACATCAGACGTCTGGATGAAGCACTTCTCTCTGATCCGGAATCACTCAATGTCTCATATCATCTTTCACTGTCAGACAGCTCTACACACACACAGGCACACACACCCACACACACACACAGACACTTTTGCAGAATCCGTTCCTGGAATCCAGGCGGATTCCGCGCTCTGGAGTCATTTGACCTGTCTGGCCGGACTGTTAGAAGACGCGGGCAGACACGGGATAAAACACATTTGTGGGTTCAAACTTTAATGTGGCGACGGAGTGAGTGTTAAGTTATTAAGTTGTAACTTTTGCGTGTCACATTAATATTAGGAAGATGAAAATGTAGTTTATGCAGGATGATCTTAAAAAGTTTATCGTATAATCAAGATAATGTCTTCAATACTTAATGGAACAAAACTTTTACGGAACTTTATTCTGATCTCCATGGAAACCTTTTGACCAACACGAACCTTGTTAAAAAAGTTCTTACTTCGAGGACATTGTTTATCGGCCCCATCCAGGTGCTGAAAAAAAGGATCAGATTGTGCATATGAGTCCATGTTTAAGCTGCACTTGTATGATGGGATATTAACATCATTAACTCATCTTGACTAAATTGTAACTTTGGTTTTCTAGTCATGTCTATGTGTGGATTTATTTACAGGGTATGTATTGTCTTTCACCTTAGTTTCCAGTGTTCAGATCGATGTAGAAAACTAGTAAAAACAAGTGCACTAAAAACGTTTTATCACTTAAAAAGAGTCCCTCTATTTTTCCGAGTTAATTGTATTTTATTATAACAAATTCAAAGAAGCAGAAAAAAGAAGACAAACAAATAAACCTTTTTTGGTTTGAAAACTTACCCTTGTGGTTCTCAACTTCAATTTTGATGTTTTAAAGTTCATGTGGGGATTCAAGTGTGTCTTAACTAGATCTTGGACCTCTATTGTAATCATTAGTTGTCTGTTTGTACAAAACTCTATTTTCATTTAAATATTTACATTAGAAAACATGCTTAAGCCCCGCCCACTGTGTTTATGTAGATTAACTTTCTGTTACCATAACCACACCCACTCTGCGTGTCATCAATCCCCGAAGTCTCCACCTCCAATGGACTCGTTGTATAAATGAGTAAGTCAGGTTGTATGTGAGTAAGTCAGGAATGTTGTGTTGTTTTTCACATTGGTTGCTCTTTAAGGCCGGTTTCAAGGAGCAGGATTAATAACCCTGAGTCATAATCTTATTCCTAAAGATTGATAGTACGAGGAGTTGCTCCTTGAGGCCAAATTTTAAGAAAAGTCTTAGAATCATAATGTTTTCCTAATATTTTGGTTCTTAAAGTGATAGTTATCCCAGCATTCTATCTTCACTCATCTTCTACTCACCCTCATGTGGACTAAGGATTGGGATTATTTCCAAAATAATCTTTTCCTTTTTAGAAGTATAGACAAAAATGTATGTTCATTTCAACATAGCGAGAATGTTTCTTCTTTTTTCTCACAGTCACAAAAAGGGATGTTACGATTCTACTGGAATTCCTCGGGAATTTTAACTAAAAGTCAGATCAAATTATTCATTGCACTGAAGGTACAGGTAGAATGTACCTGAAAGTGTGATGCTAATTAGGTGTCATCACAATAAATGATTGAGTGATCAAATTTGAAAGTGCACAAAAGAGTGAAAACTCAAGAAGAAGCATCTTGGACAGACAACTGCTCTTCACAAGTCATGTCTGGAGTGGAGTTTCCCACACTTCTGGGGAAAACAAAAAACAAAGATGGCCTCTGTATGCTACTAAATTAACCATTATCTGTTGTTAAGGGCCTTGTAGCAAAGCAGCCCATTCTTCTTCTGGACAGTCTCACAATGATTATAATTTGCAAAAGCATCTCTATTTTCATTTTTTTTTATTATCTGTCTGTCTCCTATGAACTTGACAGCTTGACAACAGCCATGGACATTTCTTAACCCTTGCCATGAAGACAACTGTGTTTGGTGTATCCCTTGCGTTGTCTCTGGTTCAAGGTTAACAACAACCACCACTGCATATGTATTTATGGAAGCCAGGGAGGTCGTTCACTTGACCCAGAGATAACACAAGGGATACCACAAACACATTTGTTTTGAGGCCTTGGACGATCCTCCAAAAATCTAAGAGTAGAAATCCCGCCTAAAATACAATCTTCTGTTGCCACGTAATGTCCCTTCAGGGAACTTTTTCAAAGAAAAATACCCATTTTTTCATGGCTCCTCGCTAATGTTGGTCAACAAAGAACAAAGAAGCATCGTTCAGGTGAGACTCATGGGTGATGCAACCAAGGAAACACAGCGTCAACAATCCTTTTTTTAAGGCCAACAGAGAGAGTTCGCAAAGTACAGCTAAGTACACAAAGACAGAGATAAACTGATAGAGTTACACAGAGGAAGTTAGTGCCCCCTGCTGGATGGCGAGTGCTTTGTTTAGAACACATACAACTGAGACTAGTAAGATTGTTCTTGGAACATTAACAAGAATCATTCACTTCATGTATCACAATGTGTTGTATCGTGAAGCGTAACATGAGAGCACAACACGTGCCATTGTAGGTTCATTTGAAAATACAGTGGGAAGAATGTTGACTTTTTGACCTCCATGAGCTCCAGTCCAGCTCCGGGATCCAGACAGACGTGTGGGTGTCATTTAATCTTCCTCATGTCTTCAGTTTGTTCCTGCTGACTTGTTGCCCACTCACTTCTTGTCTCCTTCCTTTCAACCCCTCAGCGATGATTAACCACCCTGCTTGTTGAACGCCCACGCGGCTCGTCCTGACTCGGTCCCGGTGGCGGCGTGTCTTCTGTCAGGGGCCCGTCACAGAGGACGGATGATGGGTGGTCAATGGAGATATCAAGAAGGAGGCACTTGATCGTGCATATACAAAGTGTGTTTGTTTTCATGGAAATGATGCTGAAACGGATCTTCCTCTCTCGCTGCCAGACTCACTGTTGCACCACCAGAAGGCCTCCTGTCGTCCTTAATCTCATTTCTATAACAGATCAGCTCATTCATTGGATTAGTAAACCACCGATGCTCACCAGCACGTCCACCACTCAACAGAAATCCATGGCCTCCAGATTCAATTGTTTACAATTGATCCCAAAAAAAGTCCCGGAGATGGCGTTCGAATCCGAGCAACTCGGCACAATCGATGGAAACCTTTTGATCCATCGAAAGATTTTTCTCCTGTGTTCGCCCCCCAAAATACATCCTCCAGCGAGTAGATGACCTGAAATCAATGTTGTTTACGGCTGCGGCTATAAAGGAGGGAAAAGTTTTGATCAATTGAAACTTGAAATGTTGGACATGTTGGAACCAGTCGTTGGTCAGCTGACAGTAATCGATACAAAATTGTATTTCCCAGTTTATGGATACAAGTATTAACTTGTTTATTCAAACGTAGGTTTAGTTCTGTTAAAATATTTATTTTTGTTTTGTTTCTAAATGCATATTAGTTCTCAGTCCTTTGTTAATTAAAATCTTAAAATAAGATTTTGTTCGATTTACCAATAAATATAGTTGTAATTGGTTATTTTTAATAGATGCTTCTGCCATTATTGCAAATACAGGTTGTGCTAGCATAAGATCAATTCTACTTCTAAGTGAGAGAGAGATAATAAGAATAAATAAACAGCCTTGATGTTCTAATAACCCGTTCTTTTAAACATAAGCAAGTACTAGACATCTATTTATTTTTGGACATTTTAAGAATCATTGCTGATAAATTGTAAAAGTATTAACTAAAACAGAAGGAGTTTATAATGTACTACATATACACTAGAGCATAAAAATGACTAAAATAATAAAACAAATTGCATGTTAAGAAACCTTTATATCAGAAGTTAGCGTTTATCTTGTATGTGAAATGTTGAATTCTTCATTTTTTTCACATAAACCATATTGGATTTTACGGTATTTTCCACAATGAAATGAAACAGGAAATGAAATGGACCCCACCCCCCGTATTGTGCCTGCTTTTTGGGGTGTTTTTTGGGTTAGTTTTCTACATCTTATTGTACCAAGCTACTTTGTGAAGTGAAAGATTTAAAGGTCAGATTATTTTCTACTAATAAATCTAACACCAGGCGTTAAATGTGAAATAAAAATAAAGTTTAAAGCTGGGTAAAAATTAATCAAGCCCAGGAACCAGCCAATATATTGGGGTGTTGGTTGGAGGCCAGAAGTTGCAGCAGACCCTCTCGCCCTCCTCCTCCTTTCTCCCTCCCTCTCCGCCTTGACAGATCCGACCTGATATCAGATTGATGGGAACGTTTGATTGAAGTCTCTTTGTCGTGCTAATGTCACGGCGAGTGATGGATGAGGCGCACACACACACACGCACACACACGGACGCGCGCGCGCACTGTGACCAAACTTCTGGCCTCCTGGTCACCATAGGCGACGTGAAGACAGGTCACGTGACGGCGATCTGAGGTAAGAAAAGAGGTGACATACAAACACAGGGGGAGGAAAAAAATACAGTGGAGGAAAAAAAAGGGGGCGAGCTGAGGATGGAAGCGAACGAAACTGACGAATTGGAGTAAAATCGCATCGAGGGGTTGCAGAGGTGATTTTTTTTTCTTCTTCTCGCGTCATTTTTGGTCTAATTTTAGAAGCTGGTGAAGGCCACTCGTGCGCGCACACGACCCATCATTCATTACCCGTTTTTTATATAACGTTTTTTTTTTTTACATTCCACTCACAAATTGCGGATTTTTTTGGCAAATTTTCCTGAACGCCTCATCATGAACTCCTTCGTGGAATATTCCATCTGTAACAGACCAGGGAACGGTTCCTATTCGGCACCGAAATCCGGATACCACCATCACAGTCTGCACCAGCACGCCGTGGATCCTCACCAGGGTTTCGCCGTGACTACCGGGGCCTTCCACCCGGGCCACACCGGGGCCCCTGCTCCCGTGAGCAGGAACGACAGGACCACCTTGGAGGTCAGCTACAACGGGGACGAGGGGTTGTTCGGGTCCAACGGATCCGGCTCGAGTCACCATCTCCATCAGCATCCTCACCACCACGAGCAGCATCCTCCCCAGAACTACCACCACCATGTCCACCCGCACGACCCTCAGAGTGGATTATTATCGTCGTACGGAACCGCCGGCTCTTACGCGGGCCACTCCGGCGCATCAGACTACACCACGAGCACGACCCACACTCAGTACTTCATGGAGGATTCTGCGGCCTCGTCCTACTACCATCAATCATCCTTCAGCACCACCACGTCTCACTCCGCGGGTCCCAGCTACGGGACGCTGGCCGGAGCCTACGGGGGTCCTCAGAGCGCCCTGGCGGGCTCCCAGTACCCGCAGCAGCTGGGTGCGGGTCTCGACGCGGTCGGGTACCTTGGACTTTCGCACAATGGAGAGCTGCCGGTGATCCAGAACCGAGAGACGCTAGACGAGGAGGGTCAGCAAGCGGGTCAGACCTTCGACTGGATGAAGGTGAAAAGGAACCCCCCGAAAACAGGTGAATATAACGGTGGAGAACATTGTTTCGTTTTTATTTTATTTATTTTTTTTATAATTAAAGGCTTCCCGGAGGCCTGAGGCTCGATCTCGACCCATTGTCACGACAAATACAAGTGATCGAGATTTATAACACATTATAATATTCAACATACATTTTAGGAACGAAATGTGTGTGTGTATATAGAACACACACATATTTATATATATATATATATATATATATATATATATATATATATATATATATATATATATCACCGTATGTTTATCCTGAAGCATCATTAAATGACGTCAACTCATTGAAATGCATTTACTACTCCTCTGATAACTTTTTTTCGAGTTGACATCAAACAATTTCGATGAAGTGATAGACTGAGGGACTTGCTTTAAATTAGATTTGGTGTCTCTTTAAGTACCTAAAGTGGATATGTATTTCTTTTTCTATCCACCAAAAGATCAAATCAAGGTGGATTGGCGTATAGCGGGTCAGACTATAATCGTGTTGTGAAACTGGCTCTGGTCTGAGTCACCTATCTGAGCTAATGGATCTACCAGGAGACAGATTTTCTATTTGGACAGTCGTGCTCTGTCGACTGCCTCGTCCACACACACACACAAACACACACGCGCACTGGCACGCTCTTTTCTTTACCCTCATAATGTTATCTAAGTACCAGCTCTGCTTTTCTTCTCAAAACAAGGGGCAGTTAAACTTAATATATCATGTAAAATGCTTGTAGAATAAACTCGTTTTAGATCAATTTAACCTACAAATGTGATTTTTTATTTATTTTCCACAACCACTGGTTTAACCTCAGTGTCATTTCTTGTCCCAGTCAAAGCCTCCGACTTCGGCCTCACGCACAACAACGCCATGCGCACGAACTTCAGCACCCGGCAGCTGACGGAGCTGGAGAAGGAGTTTCACTTCAGCAAGTACCTGACGAGAGCGCGCCGGGTCGAGATCGCGGCCACGCTGGAGCTCAACGAGACCCAGGTCAAGATCTGGTTCCAGAACCGACGCATGAAGCAGAAGAAGCGCGAGAGGGAGGGCGCGTCGCTGACCAGTCGATCCTCGCCCGGTAACGGGAGCAAAGAGACGGACGACACCGACCACTCGTCCGCCTCCACGTCCCCGGGCGCGTCCCCGAGCTCAGAGACGTAGTTTTCCGATTTATTTTTCAAATGATTGTTAATCTCAGGGTATCGTTATCGTGGCCTTCGGTCACGTGACTCTGTCATGTCGTCATCATCAATCACCTTTTTGACTTATCACCCAATTACATCGGATATATACAGTCATGTCAGTGCTTCTTTAGATTTAAAAAGACGTCCAGTCTACTGAAATAATGGTTATCATCAGACAATAAACACCTTGTTCTTCAAAACATCTTATTTTTATAAAACACAAACTACTGTATGTAAAACACGTTTACAATAATATAACGTTGGCACTTTAAAACCCAACATCACAAGCCATTATCAATAGTGATTGTTATCTCGATGTATGCCCAGATTTAGGATTATACACAATAAATAATGCTAATATTGTCAACAAACAAACCACCCCTTAATCCATAACTTTTCAAATTCCATTTACATTCAGTTAATCACATTTTGAAGTCGGTTATCGGCAACAAAACTGTACTATTAAGAAGAAGACTTCGAATCAAATAAGTGATGATGATGATGATAAAATGCACTTCTTTTCACGAGGATAAACAGGGTAGAACTATGTGAGGGAATTCTTCAGACACAAACTCACATTTGCCTTCGTGTTTGCTGTATTCTTTTTTATATATTTTTAAAGAAAATATGATGTGTTTTGTTTTTAATATGAGCTCAAGACTTTGCACTATGTGATTCCCACTGTCACACACAGACTCGTGAAGTCTTCCACGGTTGCGAGTGCGATGCTGCAGCTTGTTCCACTCAGGGTTCATTCAGGAGTGTGTTTGTGTATTTGTGCGTGCAGAAGAAAGCTACTGAATTTAAGGGTCTGTAATCTTCGTCGCTTCCCTGCTGAGTAGGAAATGAGAGGAAACCGACTTTACTGCCTGTTTTTATCCCGCCAAGTAAATTATTGAACTCTTTTATAGTCTGAAGAGTGGATTCCGCTCGAAACTGTTTCTCTCTCAATCCTGTTTTATTGTGAATTAGAGAGAGGAGCACACTTAAAAGTAAAGTTTTAGAAAGACCCTTCTGTCAGAATGCAGTTGACTTTTTATTACATTTTTTTTACAGATCGAATTGTTTGTCGTCTTCTGTGTCTTTATATGTTTGCAGTGTTTGAGCCTTTTTCAATCATTTCTGTTTTCTCTTGAAGCTACCTCAATTAAACATTCCTAACTTGTTCACCCGCTTTTTTTCTCTCAGTCCATTGGAAAGGTCCTAAGTTTAAAACCTAAACAACCAGTTGTCCCTTTAGGGGGCGCTATATGAATTCATACGTGTCATCTTTCTCTGAGTATTAGTTCTTAATGTGTGTATGACACTCCAGATAAAGTCACAATTGGTTTTGTTAACAATAATCTGGGTCCAGCAGCAGGTGAGCTAACCGCTAAGCTACTAGTTAACTTTGTGTAGCATTTAGCTAATACAGTAGCTATTACTGTTTGTCCTGTTGGTCACCAATAGTTTTTTCGTTTAGACAAATGCAAGACTAGTAAAGGTAAGCTACATGTCTTGCCAAAGTCCAAACAGTCGATCAGACCGTGGAGTAGTCGGATACAATTTCCACAAGAAATTGCATTTGTGATTTGGCTAATGTTTGTTACTACCTAAAATAAAAATAACATAATAAATGTTCTGCATTTATAGTCCAAACAACAATAACAACCAATGAAGAGCATGTTGTCAACATCACGGCCCTGCCTTATCAGCGATCGATCGTTCGGTTGATACAGACAGGGATTCTTGAAACTGTGTTTTGCCAGAGTAGAACTGGATACAACAACTAACAGAATAATTATTTAAATACATGAATTGAGGGTGATACAGGCGGAGCAGTAATATCATTGGTGTTTAGCTTCGCAACACTAGTTCTAGTCTGCTTCCACTTTTCCCTTTGCTGTAGGCCTTTCTTTAGTCGTCTTTAGCTTCCTATCTATTGTTTGTACCTCAAAACAAGTCTTGGCTTCATTGCCATAATGATCAGATCCCCTGTGAAGGCACATTTAACAGGAAGGGTGATGACACATCCCCAGCCAATGTCTTAAAAAAATATATATATTTGGACCTCATCTTATGGTTTCCCATTAGAATTGAAGGCCATTCCAATCATTATAGTACGTTAGCGAAGATCCAGGGCACTTAAGAGACGAAATCCATCCATAGATTTTAGAAATGCCTCAATACTTCTCTAGTCTCTGGTCAAGATTAAAAACTTGGTTTGTTGTTGGTGACGCTGACAGTTGATTCTATTACTAAAACTTTTAATTACAGGCCAAATTAATGTTGTCCAACTGGATGTTTACCGACTGGACATCATTTCTCTAGATCCTATGGAGCTCTTGACATGGTAAAAAGAAAATATATATATATATGGTGGCAACAAATAATTTAATAGTAGTATTTTCACACTATTAAAACCATAATATAATGTTGTTTAATTTATTTAATAAAGTAAAACTTAAATTATTTTATGAAACTTTAATTTTAATGGATTCTTATTTAATTTCTTCATCTCATCTTTTTTCATTAATATTTGTTTCATTGTTTTTATTGTGTGACATTCTATACGTTCATTTAATGTACAGAGATGTTCCAGTTTCACAGGTTGGTCACTGACACCTCCACCCACGAAAATCAAGTTCCCATGCAATCATAAGACAAAGTCGTGGAAAACAGTGTAACGCAGAGAGAAGTCTTGGAGGACAAGAACATGGAGTAAGAAACAGACGATGACTGAGGAGGAATCCGAGCTCTTCCTCTTCAGCAACTAAAGCAACACAGTTTGACAAAACACAACACACAGAGAGATTCCAACAGGAGTAAGAGCTTCACTGGCCTCCAGTTGACCCTCGCGCTCAAGCAGAGCTACAGTGAGGAATGAAGCGATGCTTTCCAGGTGGTTCTCTGATCTATTGACCCCTTGGAGAACCTCTGGGATATATAAACATGTAAACACACTCCCTGGCATTTTCTCCTGCTTCTCTTCGCTGCTCCTCTGAGGAGTCGCCTGGTGTGGAGGCTCAGTGGCGAGCTCAGTCATCACCTCATCACGGGCGCACACACACACACCCGCACACACACCGGGGTCATGGACTTTTTCAGTTGACCTTTTTAACCTTTACAGACAGCAGGGATCAAGATAAGGAGGTGGTCATCTGGTCGAGTTGAAGGTGTGATTCCTCACCTCTTGCTTCTGGAAGAAAAGTTTAGATGCAACTAAACACTCAGTGAATAAGATCTTCTAAAACCAGTTGGAGTCGTGTTGCCTGTAGACATTTGAAATGAACAATCTGGGACCAAATAAATGATCCAGAAAACATTCCAGTAGAGTAATAAGTAACAGTCATTCGTTTGGATAGAGAAAGATGGATGTATACTTTACTTATCTCACAGAGAGAAATCCTTTAAAACAAAGAGAATACTTAAAACTTTGAAACCAGAAACCCTCTTTGTTCATTCAGGAAAACGAACCTTGTATTGTCTCACTGCAAGCTAAGTGATATAGTTCAGGCACAAACTGTTAAACAAGTTACGTGAGAGGAGAAGAAAATGAAGTTGAAACACTTGAATCTTTCTATTGTGACCTTGCACAGCCTGAGCACAACCTCAGTTTTATTTTCCATAACTGACTCGAGTTTAACACAGCATGTGTGTGTGTGTGTGTGTGCGTGTAGGTGTGTGTGTGTTGTGTGTGTACACAGTTTGACAATGAGTAATTGAAATTAAAATGGCTTGTTTTCTGTTTAAGAGTTCACAAGGTCAGTTTGCAGACAAATACTGCCACAACCATACACACACCTACACCTACACACACACATTAACACGTTAAAAAAATATTCAGATCGTCTTCTCTAAATCTAAACAATCTCAAACAATACAAAATAACTTGATGAACATGAGAATGAAAAAAAAAAAAAAAAGGTTTTACTCACATGTCAGTGCTGAACTTTTGAAATGTTTTGGAGAAACTTTGATCATGTTTATAGAACTGACACAGGTTTCCGTTTAATTAAGTTCTATATACACACCATGTTATTGTTCCTTATTTTATTAATTATATGGACAATAAACTACCACAATTCACTTCTTTATAGTTGAAATGTGTCCACTAGTTTTTTTCCTTCTTGTTCAAGTACTTTCTTTTTAATTTCCCATCATAATATTTGGCTCATCGACACTTCACAACACACTGAATATGAAATAAAAAATAAATCATATATGTGCTCCAACTTGTACGTTTTTTGTGTGACTTCAGAAAAAAAGCAACTCTGTGACCCTCTGTGACACACAAGGTGGATCTAAAGTTTTTTCTCAGATTCAACAGGGATATATACATTTTATTTTCACTTCCTTTACAAGTATCCAGAGGTAATATTTCTATAAACATATACATTTGTAGTTTCATATACCTTAGTCATTTAAATCATAAGAAGTGATTAACATTTTTTCTATATCGAAATTTTAAAAAAAAAGAAGAAAAACCCAAATCTCAACTGCAGCTATTTAATGTTATTTTTACTTTTTTGGCTGGAAGTTTGCGAGCGAGCAGCACTGGTGAGGTCAGCAGGAGAGCAGGGGGCACAGGGTTATCAGGTCCAGCATTCCTGTCCGTCCACTGCTGGAAAAGAACAGCAAGAAATCAACTTAAGAAATGACAGATTCTGGAACATTATATATATATTATTATATTTCTGTTTGTTCATCCATCCATAATATGATCATTGAAAGGTGCAAATAACTCAAGCAAGTTAACATCGGTAGAATTGCTTGAACAAGTCTGACTTCCATCGTTGTTTCAATAAACATGCAGGTAAGAAATAAAAATGATTAGTGACCTGATGTTTTTATTCATCTTAAAACTATACTTCCATGTTGGTATTCTCCTCCACTGAAGGAGTGTATATATAAACATACATGTATGTGATTAATTATACATTAATTAGTCTGATTTCCTTCTTTATTGTTCAAAATACTTTCAAAATGTGTGAATACATACATACAAGTGGACTTCATGACCCTGTGTTTGCTAGGGAGCGTAAAATATGCCGTCAAAAACAGGACACAATAGTTTGCTTATCTTCTGTTAACACATCAGTGTGTGTGTGTGTGTGTGTGGGTGTATGTGTGTGTGTGTGTGTGTGTGTTTGCGGTAGGTGTGTGTGTGTGTGTGTGTGTGCGTGATACTGTATGTGTGTCTGAGTCAAGAGGGGAAGCAGCGGCGGCTAAAGTGCATCTATCCTCGGTGCGCGGGTGAAAGTGAGGACACATCCATCACGCATGTGACAACACAAAACACATGTGCACACTGGTCACACACAGAAATGACAAAAGGTCAAACAATATTTAATGAACAAATAGATCTGAAGTGAGTCAGTAATGGGCTGGGTGACACACACACAAAAACCAGAACAACAATGGCCTTAAACACACTCACACATGTGTGTGTATATATATATACCAGAGAAGGAATTGAACTTAAATATATAAACTTTATGAAACTATATATATATGTATATATATATATATATACATTCAATTCCTTCTCTGGTCCAGCCACTCATGTCATATGTGTTTTGCCCTCTAACTCGCTATTTTTAAATCTGTCCCTCCTCCCGAGGGATTGAGCGTAGACAGGGAGTTGCACCATCCCTGTAAAAAGCTACTCCTACTCTGGAGCTTGACTCCCTTTTTCATCCTATGTCTAAGAGTTAATGTATTCTCAATCCTGGATTTTGTGTGAAACGGCGGCTACCAAGCCAAGAACTCAGGCATGGGAAGAGTTTGTTAAGATCATGAACAAACAACAAGTTTTGCTCAGAGGGGAGAGTTAGTGACAAGTCAAAACAGAACTGGTCTTGTTCTTTAAGGGGTTTTATTTTAGTGGTAGGTCTTCAAAATAAACCAAAATAGCATATAATGTTTAAAATCCTGGTGATAGTACAATTCTAAATTTCTAGATTTCTTGAATAAGAGTGTGTTGCATCAGTTTGTTCTCATTGATTCGATAAAATTTGTTTTTTTCTTTAATACAAACAAACAAAAAAAATGAGAAAAAGTATAATATAAAACGTAAAAGCTGAAATTACCTAGTAAAGATGATTAGCTGCAATCTAGGAGGAAGTCAAGGGGTAGACCCAATGCAGGCTTTTGAGAAATTACGTTTGTCAGTTGACCTTAAATCTCTGAATATCTCCAAAAGGTTGTTTGTGTGCTCTGTCAGGGGTATTCTAATCTTTACTTCAGCTTGTGGTTGATGGTTGGACAGATTGATTGATGGATGGATGGAGGGATGAATGAATTGATGGACTGATATCTAGATGGATGGATGGATGGATGGATGGATGGATGGATGGATGGATGGATGGATGGATGGATGGATGGATGGATGGATGGATGGATGGATGGATGGATGGATGGATGGATGGATGGATGGATGGATGGATGGATGGATGGATGGATGGATGGATGGATGGATGGATGGATGGATGGATGGATGGATGGATGAATGATGGGTAGTTTGATGGGTGGTTAAATGGATGGATGGATTTATGGATAGACAGATGGATGGATGGCTTGATGGATTAATGTACAGATAGACAGTTTGATGGATGAATGGATGGATAGTTTGATGGGTGGTTGAATGGATGGATGGATGGCTGGCTGGACGGCCTGACGACGGATGGTCAGACAGATGGGTGGTTGGATGACAAACTGATGGATGGATGGATGGTTGATGGATGAACGGATGTACAGACGGATGGATGGACGGATGTGTTATGAAGTTACGAAGCAGACATAACTTCTCAAGATGATGTCCCTTCCAAAGTCATGAAGGGTCCCTCAGATTTACAGTGCCCGCCCTGCATCCGATCCACCCACTTTGTCACCGCTGTTGTCATGACAACACACGATGATCACCCCCCTAAAAGATGGACTGTCAGTCTTTATCACGTCAACCTGCAAGTGGCTCCTCAAGTTTCATTTCTGTGAACCAGGGTCTGCAGGGCCGGTCGCCGCCTCCCAGAGACCAGGCTCTGAGGTCACGACCACCAGCTCCCATCAATCAGCGAACACTTTGACCGCGAACACAAGCGGAGGCCGGCATGTGAGACGTGCCGACCACAGGTTACCACTTATAGCCGCCGAGTATCAGTGATTGAGATTCCTGCCTTTTCTCGTCCCTGAGCTGTTTTTGGTGTCGCCTCTGGACTTCACTCTTCCGTTGACACGTTACTGCAGTTGTTCGTCATCGGAGGGGTTTGACCTCATTGTTGTCGGTGTTACCATCTCCCGTCCGAGGCGGCGATTCATCATGTCGTCGTCCAGTCGTGTCAAAGCCGGCCCTTACGTTCGGACCCTTCATCACTTGACACCAGGAGACCTTGTGAATGGCAATTCTTCCACTTGTCTATATTTTCTCAGCGGGCTTGTGACGGGTATGAATCCAACACTGCTGTTATTACGGCGCTGGATGACATGTGCCTCGTTATTTTTAAACTGTGGTTTGCAGGGTCGCGGCGGGGTCAAAGACACGCTCGCGCTACATACAGTGAGGCTCATTTATAAGATCCACAACACGGTTTAATTCCTCATCGGTACGGCAGCTGTGTGACAAAGACAAGTCCTCACTCTCAGCTCGTCTGCGTCTTCAACGACAGATGGTTTCACTTTATATCGGAAGATCCACAGGTTACCACTTAAATATGGATATTAAAAGATATGAATACATAGTTTGACGTGTCTCTGGAATAGCCTATAATATATTTATAGAGATTAAGACATGATATTAAGATCGGTCAGGACAGTATAAAATGAACCCTCAAATATAATGTGGTGAAATTAATTTTATTCAGAAGAATAGGACGTTGGACAGAAGATTTTAAGGCATCTTCACTGTGGCGATATAACATCTTATAATTAAAAATACACTTCATCTTGTCTATATTGCTCCAGACAAAATATGCCTCTATACTAAGATGATATTGCAAAAACAAAATGACTTTTATTATATATACATGTGGTAAAAGAAGCATGTAGTATTCAAGGCACGATCACCAATCTATGTACTAAATAATAACCTTAATATCTTCGTTAAATAACTGATTTAAAGGTATACAATTTGAGAAAATTATTGATCATCAAAACAAGTTTTTCTTCATGATTGTTCGGCTTATTGGACAAGGCATGTCTGTGTGTTGGAAACACGTGTTAACACAAGTGTTGCCTTAGTTCATGCATAGTTCACATTGTTTCTAATGCTGTGTGTTTGGACTGCTGACCATTCGCCCATCCCTGGCAACAGGTCTGTCAACACGCTCCAACCTATTCCCCGGTGGAGAAAGATTATTTGACCTCCTGACTTCAAGCCTTTATGTTGACGACCCATTCAAGTTTCACCTTAACCAGTCAAGGCCTGCTCTAAACTATGTTAAACACAAGCAACTAACTAACAACTAAAGAAATTAACATTTGATTGGCAGGCAGCTGAAGACCAACCCAGGCAATGATGGTGAAATCATGGATATATTCTATCCGCAAAAAAGAAGAGCTCACTAACATCGATATACTTGTGAAGATTGTTTGAAAAAAAAAAGGTAATTTGTGTAAATAGAATATGCTACTACTTCAATTGAGGGTCTAAAAAGTTTGATAATTAAAAAACTTCCACCAAGGAAAATTGTTTGTAAAGGTTTTGAACAGACAAACGTGGAGAAATTGATGTTGACCATTCGCAGATCTCTTCTAGTTATGTCATTAAATAATACAATTTAAGAAGGAAGTACATTTAAAACATGTTAAAATAGTGGACTTTGCTTTTACCTGGTTCAATAAAATGTATCTTGTTTATCTTTCTTACAATACCGTCGTCAAAGAAGACAGTCTTTGCAATTAACCTTTCATGAAAACCAAGAAAGAAATGTTGCAAGAAACATACGAGAAATACATTTGTAAGATGATTGGAGACTAAATTATTTTTGAACTTTGAACTTTATCCGACAAATAATATTTTATGTTTAGTGTATTTAACATTTTTGTTGGTTGAACAAATAGAAATGAGGATAAAAAGTTCTGAACATGTTTACAGATTTCAGGAAACTTAACATGACAAGTAAGAAATAAGTAAATATCGTTGTGTGTTCAGGAATTTCATGTACTTTCTTTTAGTTTTACAATATATTGACATCCACTTATATGGCTTCTATACGCTGCTTCTCATTTTCACAGTCTGATCTGATCTGAACACAATGTATTTACTGAAAGTTCAACCCAAGTTTAAACTCAGACAAATTTTCCATCTAGAATTAGCACTTTTGTCTGTTGTACTTTGTCTATGGTACTTTATGGCATTACTGTAAGAACCTCCATAACTTTATTGACACAACAACAGTCACAGAAGCAATGTTTGAGAATGTAAAGCTTTAAGTAAAGCGGGACCAGCACTCTGCTGGTTAGAAAATGAATCAATGGGCTGCTGCCATCATTTAAAGCACTAAATAGTTTCATAGGATTATTTAAAAAAGCTGTATTTTGACATCTCAAAAAAGCTGAATTTAACTAATGAAATGTGACGCAGTACAGTGAAGCAAGGCTAACACCACAGATTTATAAGTGATCTAAAATACTGCTTATAGCTGTTGGGTTTTATTTGGTACATTTGCAATACTTTTTTCAGTCAATTCACAATGACTTGGATCAAATCGTAACCAAACCTGTTTTCATCATGTTGATTTGTATAGTTCTGTTTTCAAGTCACCGTCCAGGAGAGCTGAACGTCCTTGCCCAAGGAACCTGAAGTACCCCATCATCTGCAAAACCCTCCCTGTCCATCTTAATAGAGAGCAGAAACATTCACGAAGATCCGGGAACTGATGACTAAATGGCCGAAGCTTACAGGTATTGTACCTCGTTCTCCACAAGATAACCACAGGAACAGTGTCAAATTCCGTCTCTAAGTCCTCTAAACACAAGTAAACTGGTTCCCATGAGCCCTGAAGATCCTGCCAAGGCTGGTCCACTGTTAAATAACCAGGATGTGAACCACTAATCTCCTCCATAATCCAAGGTTGGACCATTAGATAGATCCTTCTCTGCAGTACTCCTGGATACACCTTGTGAAAATTCTGTAGTTGGAACATGCAGTAAAACTTACATCATCAGAAACTTCTACACATATATCTTTTGAGATGGTGATACAACACAAGTGAAAGCAGGTCAGAGTGTGAGAGGTTGCTGGGAGGACAGGCCATGAGGCACAAGGTGACACCACATCTTTTCTAAAGTACACGATGGCTGGAAATATGAGTCCGTAGGAGGCGAGAGTCTGAGGCCAGCTTGTCATCACCATCATATATACGTATGCTATATGAGAAGGGGGGAGTGTGTGTGTGTGTAGGGAGGTATAGCCAGGACAGGCGACAACAGCTGTAGGAGTGAGGTGAAGGTGAGAAGATAAACTGGTCGTGTGATGATCATAGATGGAACACACAAGGGAGTGACGTCTTAACTGTAAGTAAATCAACCCTGAGTTCAGGCTGTCCTGGGTGGAGCTCATGCATAAACATCTAGGAACTTGTTTTTTCGTAGTGTTAGGCACACTAGAAATTCTTAGATTTTTCTTGACCTGGAAATGATTTGTGAGGTACAAAACAATACATAAATAGTACGACCTTGGTAAGCTCCGAAGCATGTCTTGTGATGTTACTCAGCCGATGCTCCATAGTATTACTTCGTAAGGCTCAGTAATAAGACTTTGTGAAGCTCCAAAGTATTAGGCTCTATTGTATAACTCCACGTATCCTGAAGTATTACTCCTCAAGGCTCTGTAGTATTACTCCTCAAGGCTCTGTAGTATTACTATGCAAGGCTCTGTAGTATTACTCCGCAAGGCTCTGTAGTATAACTTCTCAAGGCTCTGTAGTATTACTCCAAAAGGCTCTGTAGTTTTACTCCAAAAGGTTCCGTAGTATAACTCCACATGTCTGTAGAATTTCTCTGCAAGGCTTTGTAGTATTGCACTGTGAGTCTCTATAGTATTACTCAGCCATAGTAGAACTTTGCGAGGCTTTGTGGTATAACTGCATGTGTCACTGTAGTATTACTCTGCAAGGCTCCGTAGTATGAATCTGTGATTTTCTGTAGTATTACTCCACAAGGCTCCCTAGTATTACTTTGCAAGGATCTTTAGTATTGCTATACAAGGCAATGTAGTATTTCTCTATGAGGCTACGTAGTATTACTCCGCAAGTTTCTGTAGTATTAGATGCTGTACAAATAAAGCTTACTTACTTACTTACGACAAGGTTCTGTAGTATTACTTTGCAAGGATCTGTTGTATTACTCTGTATTATTATGCTGTGAGTCAGTCTAATAGAACCCTTCATTTATATTTGATACTTTAAACTGATGCATCTTACAGTCCGAAAGATGCGATAGAAAATATTATCACCATGGCAACAGGTGAAACAAAGGCTGGATCCTTCTTCTTCTCCACAGCAGAGCTGCACACATTGATTCTTTTTCTTGTTCTTTATTTATTTTGATACAATTTTCTTTTTATATTTTTCAATCGTGAACAACCTGACAACTAGTATTTGTACTTTTCCTTCAGACCTCTCAACTCATTGGTTCTCATCTGGAAGAATCCTGGAGCATACAATGGTTTAGCGTCATCATTCTCACATGAAGAGATTCAAACATCCCAGAAAATCATCTTTTAAGACACACTCTAGAAGATGTTAGTTGACAAAACAAAGATGTTTCTTGTGTATCATAAACCCCTTGAGATTAAAAAACTCAACCGAGTTCCATTCTGGAGGAAGCTGCACCCCTGTGAAGACGTGTACGTGGAGACATGTGGTCCTCCTGCTCCAAGGACATAATGAGACAAATATGAAGCAGTGTGCGCCCGCTGACTCTCACAGCGTATGGTGGATCGCTGAGGAGACCATCAAACCAAAGCATCTATTCTCCTGGCTAGAGCGGAGGATCCCTGCTAGTCGCAGCTAAAAGACTCTCCGATTGCCCAAAGGCAGGTAAGCCGCAGGGCTCCGGGGCTCTGGTTCCATTCATCACCGCTCTGACACATTCCTGCTGTCCGCCTGAGGCTCACACTTACACAGCAGGCTGTTGTACTCCTAGACAGTACCAGGCAGTCGTACCGACAACCCTGTACGCCCTGAACATGGACGCCCATTCTTTTGATGAACAGAAGGTTGAAAAAGTCATTGTTAACCGATTGATTTTTGAAGGAAATAGAGATAGAAATATAGATGTGATAGTTAATATGTTTTGTCATTAAGTCAAGAGAATAAATATTGATGATTTAATAAAAAATGATATATTCAAAATGAATTAATTAATTTAACACATAGAGTTCTATCTTCTATTTCCAACAATTCAAAAAATAAATGGTATAAATTCTATATTTTTTAATTTGTAGCCTTTTAAATTCGATAGAAAATGCTGGTATAATAGTACTTTAGTAGTACTTGATCAAACTTTCAGCCAATCACGCGTCAGTTCATCATGGGGGATTCAAGAGTGACAGTAAGATTTCAGCATTTTACAACTTATGGTAGTTTTACAACTTGGTCTTAACTGGAACTATAATACTAACATTTTTAAAACAATATTGAATTCAGAATATGTATTTTTAAATTACTCTAAAATGATCAAACTCTAAGTCTAAAAACAAACAATTTAGAAAAAAGGTTTTTATTCACACATCATATTAATTTATTGAATGTAATCTATTGAGTGATGTTCAATGCTTAACAGAATATTTCAATAAAAAATGTAAATTTTCTACAGTTGGAATGTTAAATTCAATCATTCAATATTGTGAAGGCACTGATTTAATTCCGTAATTCATGAAACTGTAATTGTAATTTTCTAAATATCGTTGTGTTTGTTCTCCGTCATCAAACATCAGTTTCAATTTTGTTGGAAAAATCTAAGTGTAATTGTTGACATCAGTAAACCCTCTTTCTTTTCTTAAACACTTAAATTAATCTACTTTTATTGCTGCCGAGTTTGAAACTTAACGACTGATATAAAATGCTGAGATCTCTGCTCAGCAAGAACTTATGGCTTGTTAAATGAGAGAATAACATACTTTACGTTTCATCTGCAGAATAAAACCTAAACTAGATTGTTTGTACCAGAAGCTAAAGGGCTAACATGCTAGTCAGAGTTTGAATTGTAGGTCAAAATAAGCTCATACCGACACTAATTGTCCCTTTAATGCTTATTATGAAGAATTGAGGTCGTCATAGAAGACTTCATTTCCACACCTAGTGACCAGTGGGCAAAATTGTAGTGCGCCATGAATTTGAGTGTGGATCGATGGACACTTTCCACCCTTAATAGCCGCCATCTTAGTGACGAAACGAAGGCTACGTCACAGACCACGAGTCTTCGGAGCAGATACTGGTTTAAAACTATCGAGAAAACCCTTTTTTTTTTACCACAAAACAACACAACAACAATAACAACACAACCTCTACTGTCATGTGTCGGCGATAGGGTTGCGATCAACGTTAAAAAAATGTTTTTATTTTTTTTATTTTTTTTTTGTGATTGTTTAAGCGCTTTGTGACCCTGGTCTAGAAAAGCGCTATAAAAATATAAATTACTTACTAAATAGTAGTAGAAGAAGAAGCTTTCGAGTCATTTCCTGTGATTGATCCAAGGAGTATTATCTGTCGAAATTTGTGCACTGTGCAAGTAAGTGCACTGTCTTACAGTGTACTCTAAAGCAGTGCTCTTAGAGAGGAGCGCGACTTGAGACACAGCACAAGACACCATTGCAGTTGTAGTCAGTAGCCTGCTAGCATGTAGATCAGTTAGCCTTCACTTGCCTCTCGTCTGACTCTGGGAAATGTTTCCTTTAATGTTGCCAATTATCCTACAATGGTGTTGTCAGAGATGTTCTCTGGAGAGAGCTGCTGAAGCCTTCCCGCTGCCAAGTCCATGCCACTACATATCTGTCCAGAGTTCTTCAGCCACTCCAGATAACAGCCACAACCCTGTGTGTCATCGCTTCAGACAGCGTGTGTGTGTGTGTGCGTGTTTGTAAGTGTGTGTGTGTGTGTCTGCATGTGTGTGTGCGCTTTAATTAAATGCTAATAGGGGGAAGAATCTCTCTCTCACAAACACTCACACACACACAAGCGAGCCCAGACTCACAGACACACACAGGTTAATGAGAAAATGAAGGGACAACACTGCAGATGAGATTGTAAAGGACAAGAAGCAAGTAAGGAGGGATGCTGGAGGAGAGGTGCAGAGGAAGAAAGAGATATTGAAACTAAGAATTTGGAAGATGGTTTTAAAATAGATGAAAACCTTTTTGTTTCTATTTAATATGTGTTATATATTATATGCATCAGATATTTGAAATAATAACTCCATGTACAAATATGTGTGTATGATGTGCAGTATTTGTAGCAGCGTCTTCTGTGGGAGGAACATTCACGGCGTAATTAAGAGGCAGCTGGAAGAAGATCTCTTGTTTTTTCTCACTGCGTGGATTGATGTGTGTTCAAATGAAACAGGAAGATGCTGCATGCTGCCTGAATGGCCTTCATTTACATGCTAATGTCTGTGTGTGTGTGTGTGTGAGAGAGAGTGTGTGTTGGTGTGTGTGGTGTGTTGTCTTTGTGTGTGTCTCTATGTGTATATGTAGGTATCTGTGTGTGTACGTGTTTGTGTGTGGAGGGTACATGATGTGTGTGTGTCTGTTTTGACATGTGTGAGTGTGTGTGTTTGAGGGTGTGCGTGTCTCTATGTGTTTACGTAGGTATCCGTGTGTATGTGTGTGTGTGTGTGTGTGTGTGTGTGTGTGTGTGTGTGTGTGTGTGTGTGTGTGTGTGTGTGTGTGTGTGTCTCTATGTGTTTACGTAGGTATCCGTGTGTATGTGTGTGTGTGTGGGTACATGATGTGTGTTTGACATGTGTGTGTGAGTTTGTGTGTAAAGCATGGGTGTGTGAGTTTGTGTGAAAGTACCGTCTCTGTGTGTATGTGTGGGTACATGATGTGTGTGTGTCTCTTTTTACATGTGTGAGTGTGTTGGTATGTGTGAGAGTGCGTGTGTTTGTGGTGTGTTTTTCTTTGTGTGTGTGTGTGTGTCTCTATGTGTATACGTAGGTACCTGTGCGTATGTGTGTGTGTGTGTGTGTGTGTGTGTGTGTGTGTGTGTGTGTGTGTGTGTGTGTGTGTGTGTGTGTGTGTGTGTGTGTGTGTGGGTACATGATGTGTGTGTCTGTTTTGACATGTGTGAGTGTGTGTGAGTGTGTGTGAGTGGGTATGTGTTAGAGTGTGTGTGTGTGTGTGTGTGTGTCTCTATGTGTATATGTAGGTACCTGCGCGTATGTGTGTGTGTGTGGGTACATGATGTGTGTGTCTGTTTTGACATGTGTGAGTGTGTGTGAGTGGGTATGTGTTAGAGTGTGTGTGTGTGTGTGTGTGTATGTGTGGTGTGTGGTGTGTTTTTATTTGTGTGTGTGTGTGTGTTTGTGTCTCTATGTGTTTACGTAGGTATCTGTGTGTATGTGTGTGTGTGTGTGGGTACATGATGTGTGTTTGACATGTGTGTGTGTGAGTTTGTGTGAGAGTACCGTCTTTGTGTAGGTGTGTCCACGCATCTGAGTGTTTATACTGTATCTGTGTAAAAATATGTGTTTTGTGTGTGTGTGTGTGTGTGTGTGCATGTGTGTCTGTGTGTGTTCTTCAAGTCCACTATAGTCCTCATGAATTAAGATACTCCAGTGAGCATCTGTCACTTCATGACCTTCTCACAAAACTTGTGGATATTTGTGTCAAACAAAATAAAATCCAGTTTGATGTCACCGGTTAAAGATTAACTTTTCAACCCAGATAAGTGTATTTTGAAACAACAAAGACACACAAGAGATGAAGAGAACAAATATGTATCTGTGTGTGTGTGTGTGTGTGTATCCACGTGTGTGTTAATTGAATGGCAATAGGTGAAGGAATCTCATTTGCATTCAAGGTTGCACACACATACACACCAGCATGAACACAGACACAGGTTAATGAGAAAATGAAGGAACAACATTTCAGTTGAGAAGTAAGATGGAAGGAGCAGAGGGAGGAGTGGCTGATAGAAGCAACACACAAAATAATTGATGGACAGTCAGTGTGTCTGTGAGATCTTACCACAGTGACAAATATAATGATAAGGATGGATGATTAGCTGACCCACTTTTACACCGATGGAACTAGATTAGCTTTAGGGCTTTTTAAAGGGCAACTAATGTCTCTTATATAATATATTATGCATTTAAATATTTACATTAGATTATATTTATATTAGAAAATGATCTTAAGCCCCGCCCACTGAAAACATTTTTCTGGAGATTAAATCTTGTTTACCATAATCACGCCCACTCTGCTGTGATTGGTCATGCATCAAGGTTTGTAACTGCATGTCATCAATCCCAGAAGTCTCCACTTCAAAGGAACTCGTTGTATAAATAAAGTGGGCGTGATTACATCTGGCTGGAGGAGGAGTGAAGCCATCTGAGTGAGTCAGGAGAGTTGAGGTTTGATTTTAATAAACATTCTGTTTATTGCGATTAGTACAATTTAAAATAACTTATATTTATCTGGTGAAGTCAATCAAGCCTCAAGTAGCCAAACCCCCCCATGGAGGCTGAGGGAATTTGGAATATTGAAGCACATGTCTTTTTTTAAAGACCCTTTTGACCCAAAATACAAGTAAACTGAGCGTTTTCACTAATATGTCTAAAGAGTACCAGTGAGAATGAACAGAGAAATTGATGGGTTTAATGTGATCCTTATGTCATGCGATTATTATCATGTCATTGTTTATATCATGAGTTAATTTACTTGATAATTATGTGTTTCAGGTGATAAAATATTTACGTCATATGAACTTAAATATCAAGTGATTATGTATTAGTGTCGTGTGAACATTATGGTTGTCAAGTTCCCATTATGTATGTGATGTTTATCATATGAACATGTGATCATTTTACATGTGTCATGTGGTCATTTGTGTTATCATTGTGCATGTCATTGGATCATTTATGTGTAACATGTAGTATGTCGTCACTTATTTATGTCATATGAACATTATATGTATCATGTAATATTTTATTTGATCAATAGATGATTTTTATTGAACAGTAAAAATTAGGTGTCATGTGATCATTATTTCGATTATTTCGCTATGTGATCCCTTATTGTCTCTTCTGACTTGTACATATAAGTTGTTCTGTAATGTATTGCATCAAATCAGTTATTTGGATGGATCCTGCGACCATTTGTTTATTCTTCTGAACACTTCCTGCGGTCAAACCTCGAACCAGAAGCAGTGCAGCTCACCCCCTAGTGGAAGTCTTGATGAACTGCAACAGACGGTTCTCTAGCTGGAGATAGATGTGGGGGTGCTGAGTGAGACGTGGTCATCCTCTTCACTCAGACACACGTTGGAAAGCTCAGGGAAGTCAAGTGTCTCTCTGCTCTGCTACACACACTGACACACACACACACACACACACACACACACACACACACACAGGTTAATGAGGAAGTGAAGGAGCACCAGAGCAAATTAAACTCATACAGCGAAAAATAATAAAGGGACGTAGAGAATTTCCCTGTAATTTAGAGCAAGAGCAGCAGGAAATGATGTCATGAAGATGAACACAATGGATGAAAAGAGAAAGGAAAAGGAGAAGATAAGAGCAGAAGTTCAACGTGGATGACAGGAAGAAGGAAGGGCAAAGGTCAGACAATGACAGAGTAATCGTTCATTGTCTTCTAACATGTGCAGGTCGTTTTTTTTTTGAGAAGTACTATTCTTGGACGGAAACGTGTTTATTTTATATCATCCACAAAAAACGTGGAGTCAGAGTTGAAACGCTCGGGCCGGTGTTTGTGTTGGAGAGAAAGATTTATTAGTTTCACAGTGTTAACCACAACTGACACAGGTTTACTCCAGAGACAGACCCCCGGGGCCCTGTCGCCATGGCAACGCCGAGACGAAGAGAGTGCAGGCTGATGTCAGGGTCATTCAGAGTGTGAAGAGCAAGAGTGAGGAGCTGTTGTGTGTGCACGACACCAGTGCATGTATGTGCATGTGTGTGCGCCGGCTAAACGGGGAGGTTTTGCTGAAAAGATCTGTCAATGCCTCTTTGTGTGTTTGTGTGTTTGCATGTGTGTGTGTGTGTGTGTGTTCGCCACTGACATCAGTTTTTAATTTGTTGCTCAGTCAGGAATCGTTCATTTGTCCATCACACAGTAGTTCCTGCTCTCACCTCACAATAAGAACAAGCTTTGAAACCCCTTTTTTCACCAGTTTTCCCCCCAAAAGAGGGTTGATGGACGAGTGCCTACAAATCATCATCTGGTACTCACACCAGTACTCCAGAACATGTCTTTCTGTAGCTGCATAAGTGCAATATTGAAGTATTGCTGCAGTGATTTAGAGACGTTGCACGCAATACTGCCCCCCTCTGGCTGAGGGAGGCAAGAGCAGCTCGAAAGAATTCTCTATTGTCAGTAAGTAAGTAAGTAAGTAATATTTATTTATATAGACCAGAGGAGAGAAATCTTTTCAGGCTTTTGCTCCTAAGCTTTGGAACAATCTTCCTCTCTCTTTGCGCTTGATGGAGTCTACTGACTCCTTTAAGAAACATCTTAAGACGTTTCTATTTGTTCAGGCTTTTCCTTGAATTTCTCGAACTTGTTGTTCTCAGTATTATCTTGATCTTTGAAGTATGTACTGTTTTGAGTATTGTTTTTGATTGTTAAAGCGCTTGTCTGCCTGCATGTGGTCCAGATTACCAGTGTCTACCTGAACCCTTGACCAGAGAAGTTCAAGTGTGTGTTCTGGCTACTAATGACCGTCTGGATCTCTGCTGCGGCTTCAGAGGGAAACATTGAAAGCGTTACTTACTTTTATTTAATTCTTCTGACGTCAGAATGAAGTGAAATACTCTGAGACTGTAATGAAACTTTGGATCAAAAAATATTTTTAAACATCTCCAGAGTTAATTCAGTAGTTAGTGAGGCTTAATTACTTGTAGTAATAGATCCACACATCTATTCAAGTGCGCTCACGAAAATGCAAACTAATAATCTTAATAAATAATCAAATCGCACAACATACAAATAAAAAGGATAAATGGTGCAGTGGAAGCTACAAACTAAAACAAATGTACAAACTCTGAAACACTTTACAAACAATGGGACACATTTACAAACTTTCTAAACTAGTTTTTAAACTGACACAAATTTACAAAATTATTGAAACATATTTAGAAACTCTGAATATTATTGGAACATATTAACAAAATAAAACACTTAAAAAAAAAATTAAAACAAATGTAAGAACTCTTGGACAAACTTGCAAACTTTTAAACACATTACAAATTCTGAAACAAATGTGCCGACTATGGAAACAAATTTACAAACTAAAACACATTCAAAAACTATTTAGACAAATTGAAAAAAACTATAAAACAAACTTACAAACTTTTCAAACACATTTACAAACTCTGAAACAAATATACAGATTATAGAAACAAACTAACAAATTGAAATTATTGAAACACATTTCTAAACTCTGGAACAATTTTACAAACTCTGGAACAAATGTACAAACCTTTAAAAAACATTTACAAATTATTGAAATATATTAACAAACTAAAACAATGTTTAAAAGCTAATGAAACAAATGTAAAAACTCTGGAACAAATTTACAAACTTTTAAAGACATTTACAAACTCAAACAAATGTACCTTCTATGGAAACACATCAAACTACGGTTAAACAAATTCACAAATTATCGAAACAAATTTCTCAACTCTGAAACACATTTTCACAGTTACAAACTCAATAAAGTTTTTTACAAACAAAAAACATTTTTTAAGTAGTCAAAAAAACGGTGATTAAAATCTACAAACTCGTGAGAAAAATGGAAACAACAAACTTTAAATTATGTCACAATTTTGTGAAATAAATAAAAACAATTATTAGTAAGAAATTGTGTTAGTTAATGTAAATAATAGTTTTGAACTTTGTTGTGAACTTTCCAGCCACTGTAAGAAGCCGATGAGTGACAGAAAAAGAAAACCAGAAGAAAGAGAAAAGTTATTAATGACAGAACAAAGTAAATCTGACAAAATAAACATTTGTTATTCAAAAGACAAAAACATGTCCAATCCAAAACTTCAATAAGAATTTCCTCACATGAGCAGGACTTGAAAGAAACTTCAAAGAGAATTGTATTTCCTCATCAGACACATGATATACTGGCACTGTTGTGTTAGACTGGAAGAACAAAAGGTCGAGCAGACAAAGAAAAACAAGCTGGAACATGATAAGAAAAAATAAACTTCATATGAGAATCCAAATCATCAACTTAATCAAATAGTAAATTAAACATTGTTTAAATTTAAATACATTTTTCAGAGCCTCTTGGGTTAGTGGTGAATCTGTTTGCAAAGAAACATTTAAACACAATCTATGGAAGATGTTTGTTCAAAAATGTATTTGAATGCTGAAACATATTTCTAACATGTTTTTTGAATGAGCCAGAACAATGAGCAAAACAAGAACTATAGCCAAAGAACTACGATAAGGATTTTTCCGGCTCAACTTTTGACCAATCAGCAAACAAGCCTCCTCAACTGACTCCTCTCAAAGCGGCAAAAACCAACTGATCGTAACCGAAGGTAACTGTAGGGACGTAGATCGACAGGTTGGCTTCTCCACCTCCGATTGGTTCAGTGTCCACATAAATACTGACGCAGCTCCAATCAGCCTGTCGGTCTCACGCTCCATTCTACCATCACCTTGGAACCAGAAGATACTAGAAGTCGTCCACTTAGTGCAGGCTGTCAGAACCATGGACTCAGATTTGAAGGTGCTGATTTTGATTCCTGCTTCTTCACACTTGCTTGCAAACCATTCAAGCGGGAGCTAATGGTCCTGATGAACAGAACCACATCATCCGCAAAAAAGCATTGACCCAATCTGATCATCCATCAGCTTGACTCGCTTGGCAAGATGTTTACTAGGAAGGGCTTGAACCTGATGCCTAAAATTCCTGGGGACCCATTGGTAAATCTGCCTCACAAAACCCACATGTCGTATTGGCGAAAACATGCAATAACGAATGTGTCTGTTGTTAGTGCTTCACAGCAAGAAGGTTGCAGGTTCACTTCCAGGTCGGGAGGGAGGCAACTTGTGACCTTTCTGTGTGGAGTTTGTATGTTCTCCCCGTGTTGCGTGGGTTTACTCCGGGCACTCCGGTTTCTTCCCACAGTCCAAAAACATTCAGAGGTTGATTGGGAACTTAGCTAACCTATCCATAGGAATGAGTGTGTGTGTGAATGGTTGTCTGTCTTTATGTGCTCTGAGACAGACAAATCTGTCAGGCATCCTGTCCAGGGTGTCCCTCGCCTCATACCTGTAGAATCTGGGATAGACTTCGGCCCCCGGGACTCCCATAAGGATGGAATCATCTACTAATTATTTCGATTAGTTACAATTTTATCTATTTGTCATACTTTGTTTTTGTAAATACATAGTGAAGGACATAGAATATATGAAGTAGTATACAGATTAAATAAAAATAATGTATCCTCAACTACAGCAGTTACTTGTGGTCAATCCTTGGTAAGGAAGTCCCTGCGTTGGGTGGTTTTGGTGGCCGTAGTTCGGTTTATTCAAAATGTTTGCAAGTTTCCAGACTGCCTGACCTCACCCACCAATGACCTGCAAAACACAACTGAAGATCAGGAACGAGGCAAGACATGAAGAATACACACTCCTGAAGTCAAAACCATTTCTTGTGACTACTTCATGAAGCTGAGCGTGAAGTCCAAGAGTGTCCAGCACCAACGAGGAATATAAGTTATAAGACATGTTCACAGTTACTTATCAACCATTTCTTATGCTTCTCTATTCAAAACATCTTGAATCAGATGTTCATGCGAAGGTGGGCCCAAACTTTCAAGAGCACCATGACACAGATATTGCTCTGGTTTCCGAGATTGGTTAAGATCGCTACGATCTTCTTAGGAGTTCCCATGAGAATATTGTAAAAAAAAAGGATGTTTTTCCTGCCTCACCTTTTGTTGCACCGATCGTCATACGCGAATGATAAACTCAGTGGATTAGGAATTTCAACAATATGAGAAAAGACACTTTAACTTAACCGTTTTCACTACAATAAACCAAATAAAACATATAAAACATAAGGGCCCACTAAGAATTCCCCTTAAATGATATATTTCACAGATATAAAGGAAACTGATTGAATTCAACTTAATAAATGCCTTGCCCAAACCCACTAAGATCTTCTTACGAAGGTTCTATGGCTTGATCTTAAGGTTCTCCTAAGAAGAATGTTGAGAACAAGTCTTGCATACACCTGTATCTTAGTTCACCTTCATGGCAAACCCTTCTTAAGAACCCTCTTACATCCTTAAGAAGGACCGAAAACGATCATAGTCGTGTTCTTCAATGTTGTTACCTTCAGTGGATGTGTTAAGATGCACGATCAGTTTGAAAAAATCCAGCTCTAGATCTTGATCAGTGTCTCCACACTTTCATCTCTGGACTCGCTGACCCTGTGGCCAGTTCACTTCTTTACACTTTTACAAGACAGTCTAAAAAGAGCTGATTCAGCAGATGCTACGATTCAGCCGATTGTCACTTTGTCGCACAACTTCAGGTAAAAACAACTACAACTTTATTTCTTTTTTTTGTAAATTTTGGTTCCTTTGATCACTCCACACCTCTTTACCTCTAGGAAATAGTAGAGAGTTTCTTCTGGTTCGTCCTGAACCGAACCTTAAGTCAGCAAAGAAGGCGAGCTTTTGTACACACACACAAGCACAGACACATGTGGGTGTGCGAGTGTGGACGGACAAAAAGAAAATAGTTTAACTTGCTCTTGAAAGGAAAAGCAAATGATCACACCCAAGTTCCTTCATTTTTTTTTTTAACTTTTTTTTTCTGCGGGTCAATCATCGGCGCGATAACGAGGAACACACACTGCAGAGTTCAACCTGAAACCACATGTGTGAGGCTCTTTCTCTCCGTCCGTCGTCGCCCGATTGGAAAATACTTAGAGTGAAGTCATATTTGCCTACGACTGTTTGTGTGATTGTTTGTGTAAGTGGAGAGAGACGGGTCCACGTCAGTGTGTTTGACTGCCACTTAGAGTGTGTGTGTGTGTGTGAGTGTGTGTGTGAGTGTGTGTGTGTTTGTGTGTGAGGGAGAGGACATCAGTCACAGGTGGTCACATCTTTAATCCACCATTAGTGTTGCACCAACATAACTGCATCATTCATCCTGACACCGTCTTTGGCCCGATCTGCAACCAGATATAAGAAAAAGATCTTGGCAGGTTCAGAGGTCAGACAGAGGTCAAATATCACCGGTCTTGTTCGTGGATATTTTATTTTGTTGTTGTAATTTTTTACATAATAGCAATGAAAACAACAACAATAGCAAAGTGGGAACAATATTTTTGTTTTTCTTCTCGACCTCATGTTTGATGTATCTGAATATTTTAAAGTATTAAATCAGGCCATGAAATGAAGCTTAATGTGGTTAAATTAATATTTTATATAACTTTATTTTAAAACATCATATTAAAGGACCCTTTCCCAATTTTTTTTTATTTACATAAATCTATTTTAGTGGCGATAAATACTCCCAAAACCCTAAAAAAAAATAAAAAACCTGTTGTCATATTTGGAGACTAGAAATTAATAATATAAATGCATATAAAAGAGCTGAGTTAGTTTCTACATGAACTTTGACCTCATGAGGGCCACATCAATACAGTCAAAGGGCCAGAAATGGCGCCCGTGCTGCACATTCTGGTATAGAGGAAACATATATCTAGAGTTTTTTTTAAACAAGACAAATGTCTGCTAGTGTGGCATTCTTTGACTAATCTGAAACTCTTATTTTGAAGGGTAAAGCTGGATGGCGCTGAGACGGAGTGATGGCTCCGGGGCGGCTGCACACCATTCGTGAAGTGTGAGTGACAAAATGCTTCCGACTACACGAGTTGTTGAATCGAGCCACGGCACTCCAGGCGATGAACTGTGTCGTATTTTACACGAAGACAGAATCTCACCTTTTGTCAGCGATCCCACCACTGTGAAGCTGACAAATGACTCTCTTCTCCTCCGAGATCATGTGACTGACGCCTGCAGGGACCGGAGAAATGCTGGACCACACTGCCCCCAGTGGCCGTCTTCGGTAAATGATACAGGTTTGAAGATGAAGGGAAAATCTCGCTCACAGGTTGGTGATCAGGTGGAGAGACTACTTGTGAGTCACACGTGTGGAATTGGGTGGGAACTGCGAAACTACAAAGAGCTACGCTGGTTCTCAACCTATTTGTGTGTGTTTGTGAGTGACATTTGAATGGAGCGCGGAATTTACCTACTTGTGCTTTAAAAACCGGACTTGTGACCTGTTCCATCACTGTCATCCCCTCTGTCCATTGTGTCGAGCAACAGTCGCACAAGTTGCACCATCGGTACTTTCAATATATGAGACGGATAAACGGCTAAAAACAGGAGTGTGAAGAACCTACGGAGGGGGGGTTAGGTGGGGGGGGCACCAACATAAAGATGGATCTTCTCCGCTGCTGCAACGACACTAAGCATCTTATGATGAAGAGCCATTGTTGGAAATCCTCGCTGTGAACTCCAAGTGACCCGTCGATGACCTCGCCATGATCCCGCCATGATACCCCTGAACACATTCCCGCCCGTCCCCGGGGAACTGTGACCTCATCAGCCGCGGGTTTGTCAGCTGAAGACAAGGGGGTGGCGGGGTGATAATTTACAACGTATAGATTTTGATTTGAACAGTTACCTCGCACAGCCGTCTGATTTACGCCCTTCGCAACCAGCGGCGGCTTCATAAGCACATCAAATCCCGCTCAACGTGTGATCCGATCATGATCCCTGGCGACCACACGACGCTTCTGTAAATCAAAGAAACTAAAAACTTCGTAGCCACGGGAAAGATTGTGCTGAGGGACGTCCAATATTCAAACACCACAACCAAGATTCTTTTGCAGATTTTCAGAGGTTCATGTGATGTCAAGACGTTCATGCCCATCATGCAGAGAAGCCAGTGGTCATTAAGGTTACCATGGCGATGCAAGACCTGAGAAAATGTGAAGAAGAAAAATCCCATTATAGTTGCAGAAATGTCTTCCTGAGCAGGTCCATATTTAAGGTCTTCTCATAAATGCCAGGATGTTGAAACAGCAGGTTAGTTCCTCTAAATAGCTGTTTTCAGTTTGGCCAGAATTTCCAATGGAAGAGACTGAGGTGGTGATGTTGCCAATTCTTTTGTCCAAAGAACACATATTTTAAATGAAAACGTCAGGGAATCTGTCATCCGTAATGAATTATAGACATTAAAGTTAAAGTTATCCACGGTTCAAGCTACGAGTCTTTACTCCCGAGGATCTGTCCTATAGCTATTGCTAAATGATGGGACTGTGAGATCATACATGTGGTTTTGTCAGCATTTTTTAAATCCAGGACATGGACTGTATAAAACAGACATAGACAAAGTGTGACCTGGGGACCAAATGCGGCCCTCTGACTGTATATACGCGGCCCTCATGAAGTTACAGTGAAAGTATTAAAATGATCGTGTATAAATGATTCTGGTGGCAAAATATACATTTAAGATCTTTGTTTGATGACTTTTTTGCTTCATTTTATCTTTCTTTTATATATCCTTGTTTGGAGTAATATGAATAAATAATAAAGAAAATGTTTATATCATATTTTGAAATTAAATGTATTTAAAGGGAAATATGACACAATAAAATATCAACTTCATTATCATCATATTTAGCTTCATTGTATGATGTGAACTACACTTAAGATATTGTTTTTTTGTTGCTGCTGTCATCAAAATGTTTTATTATTTGTTTTCTTTTTCCTAATGAGCTTTAAATAAAATAGTTTAAAAAAAACACTGGAGAATTCACCTGGTAATGTATTTTAAATTACGTTAAACGCTGCCTCAGGTGGACATTTGATGAACTGCGGCTTTTAATTCTTCAACATGGTCTTCACTTGTTGAAAAAGATGTTGCCCCCTGGACCGGTTTAGATAAAGATGCAGCCCTTCGTATTTCGGTGTTTGTACGAGATCAGACTGAATCAATTCATCTTTTGATATACAAAAGATTTAGTCCTTCATCCTTTAATTTTCTTTATTTTAGGATTTTATTTTCACTTTTATTTCGTTCCCTGTTTGTGCTCCTTTGCTTCTGATACATATGTATTTAATTTAACTATATTCTGTTAATGCATAATGCCATCTATCTATTTCTTTGAAAACCTATGTCACATTTTAAGACAGAAAGAATAGAGAGGAAGTTTGTTACGGTATAAGGAAGTCAGCAGCATCAAAGAAGTACGTGAGGGTTGTGCAGAACATGTATGAGGACACATCAGTCATTGCAGCTTAGTTCCTCTTTGTTGATGTTGATTGACAGACTGACGGACAGAGGAGGAGTCTGCGTGGACCATGATGTTTGCGGACGATATAGTGATATATAGTGCATGTGAAGAGTAGGTATATAAGAGAAGCTGCAGGGAGGTAGAGGTCGTGAAAACAGAGGTTCTGTGGCGAACCCCTGACGTTCAGGAGGTGCCACCAGACAAAGAAGACGAGAGTAAGCGCGTGACCACGTGTAAGTGGCACTTGAACTCAGTTGACCTGTCCGTGACGTGACGTGACCGACGACATGTTTCGGACACAGAAGGAAGACCTGAAGCCACTGAAGCTCTGGCTCGTCCTCCTCACCAAAAACAGACGATATGTCAATGAAATGAGGTTTTAAATGGGCTGATGTAGGACAGAGGAGCTGTGGTTTGATTGAATAAAATACTACCTAAACGTGATGTTAAAGGTCCAGCTTCTATTTGCCAGAACTTGTTTCTACAGATAGAAACTCAGGTACATTGAGATCTGATCCAATAAATGTGTAAGATTATGAAAAAAAAACTAACTTTAATTAAAGTGCTGCTTAAAAAAACAATGACTCTCCTGTAGATTGATCTTCCCATTATTCATAATAAACAGTGAAAATGATATTTAACCGATTGGATACCATTTGTTTATTTAACTCTGAAAATGTCTTGTTACTTTTATAAGAGACTATAAATTAACTGTTCTCTAAAATAAAATGAAAAAACACTTAAATACCAACAAATAAGAATCATAAACCATCATTAATGAAAGAAATAATTCCGTTGATTCTGTAGAAATCCGTTTTAAATCTTGCCGTTTATTTGAAAAAAGTATACATTTTCGAGGGTATAGTTGTGCCAAACATAAATAAACTACTGTATGTGGTGTATTTGTAATTATATTTTTCAGAAATATTGAATGTCTGAAGATATACAACGAATTGAATACGTCTTATTCACGTTTTTTATTGATTTTTTTCCTGGAAGTTGGCAAAACATACAATAAAACAACTCAACTGTTATAGAGACCAGAAGTATTTTCTATGTTGTTTCACTTGCAAAGAATCCTTCAAAAACGTCCTGGATCCTGATGGTAATCAAGAGAAAAATGTCTCTACCTGCTGCAGCAGTGAACATCATCATTTAGAAAGTAATAATAATAATATTCAACCTAATAATTCAATTCTGATCCTGGCTCACTGGGAGACAACACGTCACCTCGCTGTGAACCCGTAGCATCACCCTGACCCTGCGGCGACCTCCCGATTGGTCGGGTGACCTCCAGCGGGATCTTCCAGTCACTGCCACGCCCCCTATCGGAGATCGACCGCAATCAAACGAGCCGTCAATCATCGGGTACCTGTGTGCATGCGTTTGATCCCGGCCTGGATCCTCTCTGTATTTCCTCCCCCGGTTCCTCTTTCCAAACTTCTGACTCCTCACCCACACCTGCTTGCCAGCTTCCTCTGCTTTGATCCCGGGCGGTTGAGTCATGTGACCACACCCGGGGTGGGAGAGGTCGAGGGTGAAATGGATACAAACGCCAATTTCGGGATGAATTTTTTAAGGGTGAAGTTAGGAGTTAAGGAAGCTCATGTCAGTTGCCATGGCGACGATGAGATCCTGTCCTACAAGTGGACGTCATGCATACATGCAAAAGCTGAGCCCTTTGTGTGTGGATACCAGGGCGTGTGTCTTTGCGGTCGCCATGACATCAGCGTGTTTGCGTGACACAACTTCGCAGTCACGCGTGGCTCCTCCCCTCGCCAACCTGCCGCCGCGTGATCCACCAGGGACCAATGGAATTTTCCATTTTTTTCCGCAAAAAAAAGAATAATGTCAATCGCTCAAGTAGAGGGGGGAAGGGATTGGCTCGTCCCCTTCACCCCCACAGGAAGGGGGGAGGACCTCATCCACGGGGCCCTCCAGCTCGTCTCAACACTGCCCCCTGGTGTCGGTGTTTGCTTTCTACCTGCGCGGCCATCGTTGTTCCCTCCAATTTCTCTCCCGCCGAGCTTTTGCTCTTCTCGTCCTAATTCCGACGTCGACTTTGCTTTCCACGGTCACGGCAAGGTTAGAGTTCGGTGGGAGTTCAGTGTCTCCGCGCGCAGCCAATGACAGATGACTTCCTATTTAGTGAGATGAATGTGTGTTTTCTGTGTGTGCGGGTGTGTGTGCACCTATGTTTATTTTTGTGTACGTGAGTGCGTGTTATGCGGGGAAAGAAATTGTCTTGGTATGAGCAGGAGTGTGCCGTGTGTTTATTTGTGTGTGTGTTTGTTTGTGAGTGTGTGTGTGCAGGTCAACAAATAAAGGCATCAGGAGGGTGATTAAGAGAGGGCCACACAACATATGGGGCTGGTGATCTTTTATCCTAGTTTTTACTCAATTATTGATCCAAACCTGCAACTGATACTGGTAACAAACGAGGAACCAAAATAAAAAAAAACGTATAAAAACAATTATTTGACTATAATTGTTGGAGACCATTGATCAACCGATGACCCTGGAATCAGTTCAAGTTCAGTTCAGCGGTTCAAAACCTGGTCATGGTGTGTCTGTGAGTGTGTGTGTGTGTGTGTGTGTGAGTGAGCTTTATTGTCGTGTTTGGTGATTTGTGTGGACATATTTCGGATATTTTGTCAATTCCGAACATTTACAAATACGTGTTAAAATATTGGGAATAGAGAGAATTATTATAATCTGTATAATTCAAACTACATTTTCAGCTACTGTTGATGTTGGAGCAACATCCTGGATGATGAACTGAGCCGAGCATCTGGAAAACGGTGCAGAAATACGTTTGTTAATAGAGGATATTCTGCAAAATAAAAATATTGTACATTTATATGAATAAATATAATATAATACAAAATAAATACATACGGTAAGGATTTAAAAACGAATATATGAAAATACTTTTTTATAAGATATTTTGATTTAAATCAGGTAAATGTATAGGTTTTTTCATTCTTAATTTTTACATCTAAAACAATAATAAATATAATAATAATAAATATATCAAAATACATAAAACATGAATTAATAAAATTCAACTAAAGAGGAAAAATGTATTTATTTTTATAATACAGTAAAGTATATTTAATGTAGGTTATTCATTATGTATCGGTAAAATAGAATTATCATCTGGTCAATCTTTACTGATTTTATTTTTATTTTTAAAAGCATTTTTTAAAATCTACAAATTTCACCGATTTAAATTGTATTTGATTTTTTGATTTGATCTTAATAATGCATTTAATACATAATAAAAAAGAATATTGCTAATATCATCATTCAGCAGTATGTCAATTAATTTAAAAATGGAAATTAAATTAACATTAATTTACCGCAACACGTTAATAAATAAAAAATAATGAATGGTCATTAAGTCGCTGCAAGAAGACGTTACACATTAATAAAAATCCAATTATTTTCTGTGTGTTTTGTTCTTATATTTAAGTCCTGCTATTATATTTGTTTATGTTTATTATGTTTGCTTGATTTCAGTTTAATTTATTTTAATATACTTTAATATGTTAACAATACAGTTTAAGGGAGTATTTTGTATTTTTCTTTTGCGTGTGTGTTTCTGCTCTGTGGTATTTTTCAGTTGGGCTCGTATGCATCTGTTATGATTGGAGCCATATGAAGATTAAAAACACAAATTCAAACATGTGTAGGTTTGAGCCTCTTTGATGTGCTCCATGACTGAAGCCTGGTTTGTATGAAAAGATGGAGCTATAGAGTAAATAAAACCGGAATAAAAAAAAACCAGCTTTGTAAGATATTCTTCTGAAGTTCGGCCAATCGGAAAAAAAAAATCTGCATCGCCCACATCGCGGGATCTCTCATTAACAATCAGTGTCAGCAAGATTTTAACATTCACGAGGAGAAATAAATATACATTTTCAGCTTAATTTCCCCTCAACAGTCGTTCGTCTCTCCTTTTTTTTTTTAGATCATAAAATATCACTTTTGTTTCTCACAGTTGAGAGATTTTTAATCAGCTATAATGACGGTAGACTTTTATAGAATAAACACTTTTGAAACGTCCTTGTGTTTTTCATGTGTAATTCAAATAAAGTAGTTAATTTTTTCCATTTGTCCGTATTCTCTTATTGCAACATTTGTGCAATTCTATTTTTTGAAGCAGAAGTAGTATGTTAAATAACATGTTTCAAAAGTTACATTTTAATGTATTATTTTTAAAATGATTACTTTAACATTTGGGTCTATTTAAAAAAAAACTTTATGGTAAAATACAATCTTAACCAGACATGTTGAATGTTCACGATCACATGTGAATTGACAAAAACACGTAAATAAAATATATTATGTCAAATACTTGACTTAAATGAATACAAACTTTAATTACCACGCTCTCTGGCAGCAGCAAGGCAGCCTAAAGCCGGACTCTAACCAGCGACTTCATTCTCTCCACGTCTAGCACGAGACAATTCTCCAGCGTGCTGCCAAAAACAAATAAGTCTGGAGTCCAATTTGAGCGTAATGAAATGTTCCGACATGATGACGGCTACGCTACACTGTGCATTACGACCATGATTGGAAATGGAGAGAGAAGGAAAGAGAGAGAAGGAGGGGGAGATGGAGAGAGGGATGATGAGAGGGTGGTCTTGGGAGGGAGTGGACGATGGATTGTCATGAACGGAGAGATGAAAACAAAAAGGTGTCAGAAACAGGAAGAGGGAGAGGAAGGGAGAGAGCAACAATAAAAGGCTTGATGGTGAATAGACCGAACTAGTGTGTGTGTGTCTGTGTGTGTGTGTGTGTGTGTAAGTGTGTCTTTCACGCAGAAGAAAAAAGGGTTAGTCACAGTTCAAAGGTTCGAATTTGGTTCAGATACACACACCAGTTAGTTATCAGATAGTTAGGTTATGCCAGGCACTCAGGGTGTGTGTGTGTGTGTTTGTGTGTGTGCTTGTGTGTGTGTCCATCTGTTTATGTCACTTAGTTAAAAATTTGGTGTCAACCGCCTCAGTGGAGATGAGAAACACACAAACACACTCACCTAGACACACACACACACACACACAGACACACGCACACCCACCTACACACACAAACACACACACACACACACACACACACACACACACAGAATATGGTAATGTGAACTTGATTTCACCCGAAAAGGCAGCATCTGACCCGACGTTGCCCTCCTCTTCATTGTGGCGTCTTTTCTCCTGCACATCATGCGTGTCATGAAAACTGTGTTAGGATGACATCACGCGACGTGCCGCCGTGACCTCCAGCGACCTTAAGCCCTATTGACGGGCCGGCGAGGACCCAGAGTCTGCTGCCCGTCAGGTTGAGTCCAGAAGATGCTTCAGTTTCCGGGAGTTTTTGTTTCCTAGAAATATTTGAATGGATCTAAATGAAATGTATATTTCTTATGTTTGATGAACATCAGCTCCTACAGAAAAACACACTCACTAACTCCGCACCATTGTGTAGTTGGTTGTGTTTAAGTGTCTGTGTGTTTAGTTGTATGTAAGCATGTGTGTGTGTGTTTAGTTGTGTGTAAGTGTGTGTGTGTGCTTAATTGTGTGTAAGCGTGTGTGTGTTTAGTTGTGTGTAAGCGTCTGTGAGTGTTTAGTGGTGTGTAAGCGTGTGTGTTTAGATATGTGTGAGGTTTGGTGCATGTGTGTAGGTGTGTGTGTGTGAGTCTTTTTTTATTTATGTTTATGTGTTGGTGTGTTTGTGTAAGTGAGTTTCTGTAAGTGTGTGTGTGTAGGTACATGTATACTGTATATATGTGTGTGTATGAGTGTGTGTGTGTGTGTGTGTACATGTGTATGTGTCAGTGTGTACATGTGTACCCAAACCGACTTGCACCCACCTACACACACATACACACGCACACCTACACACACATGGACCTACACACACGTCGTCTACTTCAGCAACACAAACTCACACGACGACTGGACCACGACTGCAGCATGGAGAGGCCGAGAGAAGGAGGTCTGGACCGTGTGGAGGAGGTTCATGCTGCCAGAGACGCTGTAGAAGGACAGCTCTCTGGTCTCCTGATGGATCTTCAGGGAGATGTCGGTGCATGTGTCCCTCTGAAGGTTCTGGAGCTGGTCTCTGCAGGTCCACACGGCAGCGCTCCCTTCCTTAAAGCAGCGGTGAGGAGGGTCGGGGGTCATGGAGGAGAGCGTGTCTTCACCGACCTCTGAGAGTGAAGTTCTGGAGGAAGATGGTGTGACTCTCGGTGAGTGACAGCTGCTGCAGTCCAGCGTCTTTCTTCTTCAGCTCAGAGATCTCCTGCTCCAGCTGCTCCTGAAGTCCTCGGACTCGAGCGGCTTCGAACTTCTGCTGCGATCTGATCTGCTTCTCCACGTCAGCCAATCTTCTCTGGAGGATCTGGATCAGCTGCTTCAGAGTCTCCTGACTGGTCTTCACTGCTTTAGCTGGATCCTCTCCTCGATCCTTCCTCGACTCTGATCCACCTCTGGTCCTTGGTCCACAGAACATCTTCTCCTCGTCGTGTTGAGGGCAGACGATCTCCTGGAGCTGCTTGGATGCGTGGACCAGCTTGTGTCTCCTGTAGGCCGGAGCCTTCAGATGAGGCTGAAGGTGTTCCTCACAGTAGGAGACCAGACACATCAGACAGGACTTGAGGGCCTTGAGCTTCCTCCCAGTGCAGACGTCACAGGAGACATCTTCAGGTCCAGCATATCAGAGGTCATCATCAGCTGCTCCAGGATTCTTCAGCTGCTCCACTAACTCTGCCAGCATGATGTTCTTCTGCAGGAGGGGTCTCGGCCTGAAGGTCTGTCTGCACTCAGGACACTCGTAGATGTTCGTCTCTTCTCTGTCCCAGTGATCTTCAACACAGCTCTTGCAGTAGTTGTGTCCACAGGGGAGGGAGACAGGATCCTTCAGTAGATCCAGACAGATGGAACAAGAGAAAGATTCTCTCCTCAGATCAACTCTGCTCTTCGCCATGTCTCTTCTGACTGAAACCTTCTCAGGTGAGCTCTCTATCTCACACACACACACACACACACACACACACACACACACACACACACACACACACACACACACACACACACACACACACACACACACACACACACACACACACACACACACATACACACTCACACACACACACACACACACACACAAACACATATGCACACACCTACTCACACAGATACACACACACAGTCACACACACAGACACACACAGATAGACAAACGCACACACACAGACAGACAAACGCACACCCACTCACACAAACAAAAACATAGACAAATGCATACACAGATGCACAAAGACACAGATAAACTTGAAGATACACACACTTTTATACATACACAGAGACATGCGCACAATCAGACACACACACACACAAACACAGAAAAACGCACACGCATACACAGACACATAAACACACACACAAACACGCACACTTAAAAAACACTCAAGCACACACACTCACCTCTACACACAGACACACACAGACACACACACATAGGACAACACAGACCAGTGACCACTCACTCCCCATAAAGCAGCAGCAGCGGCACAGAGGTCCAGCTGACATGTAAATGACATTGTGGTTGTGTGTAGGATACACACCAGTGTGTGACGTGCAATTTAAAAATGTCATGAACGCGTCTTTGCCAGGATTCAGACAAGAATCGATTTCACACAATGTGTGTCTTGTCGGTGAGATCAGTAGCTGCATCTTGAGTGAGAAAAAGTCGACATCCCCATGAATACAAACTCTGTGACGACACTGAAGTTTACAGTTGAGACACACACTCACAGTTGAGACACACACTCACAGTTGAGACACACACTCACAGTTGAGACACACACTCACAGTTGAGACACACACTCACAGTTGAAACACACACTCACAGTTGAGACACACACTCACAGTTGAGACACACACTCACAGTTGAAACACACACTTACAGTTGAGACACACACTCACAGTTGAGACACACACTCACAGTTCAGACACACACTCACAATTGAGACACACACTCAAAGTTGAGACACACACTTACAGTTGAGACACACACTCACAGTTCAGACACACACTCACAGTTGAGACACACACTCACAGTTGAAACACACACTCACAGTTCAGACACACACTCACAGTTGAAACACACACTCACAGTTGAGACACACACTCACAGTTGAAACACACACTTACAGTTGAGACACACACTCACAGTTGAGACACACACTCACAGTTCAGACACACACTCACAATTGAGACACACACTCACAGTTGAGACACACACTCAAAGTTGAGACACACACTTACAGTTGAGACACACACTCACAGTTCAGACACACACTCAAAGTTGAGACACACACTTACACTTTAAAATGCAAAAATATTTTTACAACACAGTAACACATGTGTTTAATTATTATTATAGTATTTAATTTGCAGGGGAAAATTCATAAATCAATAAAGACACAAAAAAAAAATAGAAACATAATAAATTAATATAATTCCTATATAGAAATTCCTATAATTCCTAAATTATAACATTTTGATCACGCACCGACTTACCAACATGTGTATACATAATAAAATCATCTTCATCATGTCAGTATTCTGACTCAATATACATCCATAGAGAGTGAAAGGCAGTCCTAAGTAAGGTCAGTGACCTTTGACCTCTGACCTGGTCAGTGTGTGTTTACACGGTGCACTCGAGAGTCGGAGCCAGAGGTGTGGACGTCACGATACGATCGCTGAGAAGGAAGGTGGAGAAGAATCCAGCGCAGATATTCCCTGTGAGCTGGTCTCCGTGGCGATGGCAGCAGAGGTCGCGGTGAGGTCGGAGAGAGGTCACAGCGTTGAAAATCTGCTTCGTTTCCTCTTTTCTCATTGTTTTCTGGAGCTACTGATGGACATGCCACAGCTTGAAGTGTGTGTGTGTGAGTCTGTGTGTGTAGGTGTGTGTGTGTGTGTGTGGTCCGTTCAAACAGAGGTAATGATAGATCAAAAGCAGGCTTCAGATTTAAAAAAAAGACCACACAAGTTTCCCAATTATTTATAATCTATTATTTAATATTGTATTTTCTTTCAGATGAATGACATAGACGTACTTTTTTATTATTGATGTTTTAAAACTGTTAATTATTACTGTTATTATTTGATATCTATTCACCTACCGTTTGTTAATAGCAATCTTAACATCATGTTAATTTAAAAAGTTTAATAACGCACAATTTTTAGTAACTAGTGGAAAGGACAAAAGTACATGGTGGTCAACACACAGCCACAATTTATGGTAAATATACGACAAAACCAAAAAAAGAAAAAAACATAAGAGCAATTCAGGAAAAACGAGTTTGAAAGTGTTGACTGTAGGTGTGGAAACTTGACGGACTTGATGTAAAGCTCACAGTCATCATAAAGAGCAGGAAGTGACTCGAACTAAAATAAAAGCAGATTTATAACCTTAATGACAATATGTAGATTTAATTCAACTATGAGAGACTGACAAGTCTGACTTCTCTGTCCACTCAAACGTTTATTACGCAATAACTCGAGACCATAGGCATGTCCAAACTGCAGCCAGGGGGCCATTTGTGGCCCTTAAGAAGATTGTTTGTAGTCCATGGTTTCCGTTATTATAAACGATTAAATGCAAGATGAAAAAGCTTTTCATGATAAGAATATGGGTCAAATTTAAACACCACAAAGTAAGAATTTGATGATGCTAACAAAAAAAGCTTTATCATTTTTTGATTAAATGGTTTAAGATGGAGCATTATATATTGAATTCCATAATGAGAAAACTCTTGGAATGATGTCACTGTTCACATTTTTAGCTCATCAATGGAAAAAAGTTGGTCGCCCCTGCTTTAGACTGGATGTAAACAGTGACGTAGCCATGAGTGCGGTGATGGAAGCACTTCAGTACCAGGCATGTATGTGGTGTTGTAATGCTCACTTCATCTCCAAAGATGAAGCTAACATCAGAGACGTTAGTCATACTTGACTACAAATTCAGAAACCAGTCTCTAATTCGGGTTTTCCATTCTAACAGATCTGATCACTGACACTTTCGGGCACTAGAGAAATAAACCCTCATTTAACAGATTCCTCGATGCTGATTGGGTCGATCGATGTTGCCATGCGACCAATTAATGTCTCTGATTGGTTGAGCTGCTGCGATTGTGGGCCCCATAATGAAATATACTATTTATTTAATTTTCAGGTGATTTGTTATTAAACAAACTCTTTTATACTCCAAATAGTTATATATAAAACACAAAACTCGACCTACGTTCAAAACTTGACACGTTCCAAATATGTGACATCAAACAGTGTTGAGTAAAGTTACACCTGGGATGGTAGAAGTATCTTATTAGAGGTTTAAGACATCGTGAACAAACTTTTTATCGTGGTTTTAATTTGTTTGGTGACTTCCTTTTTTCTCCTTCTCCCTCCCCTGGGGCTCGACTGACGGCTCACGGCTGGAGCTGATCAAGCTCGACTGCAGTATTTCTACCTCCTGCCTCCAGACCAGTGCAGAAGTTTCCTAACCTTGGTAATTGGCAGTGACGTTTTGTCTTGTGTATCTTCCCTTATATTTTTTGGACTTTGCACCTTGCCTGAGTATTTAAGTTGTCTTTTAAGACCGTTTTTTGAACTCTGTTTTCTTTCCTGGTTTTTCCTTCTACTGTTTATTCCCCGTGTTGGTGGACGGTTTGGTTTTGGACTTTTCTTGTGAGACTTTGGATTCTTGTACTCGTGTTTTATCTCTTCTGCATTTTGCTCAAGTCTCTAACTCACACTTGGGTTCCGCTCCATACGGTTCGAGACACAAGCTCATATATAAAGACACTGGTGACATGAAAACAACATTATCATAGTGAAACAAACAAAAACCTATAGTAGTTTTGAGCTCTTATTGCAAAAAAAGAGACTTCTCTTGGCGAGATAAAGCCATATCTTATTACAAACATGTATATCCTACATCTCTAGGCCGATGTCATAGTAGTAGTAGTACTATTCTATGAGAAGTTCATCACATGCTACTATCCTCTCTTTACAGCTTTGTTCAAAATCAGCTGATTATCAGCTGATTGTATCTGCTGCCAGAATGTAAACTATCCAGATTTTAGTACAGCTTTCTTTTTGCATATTTATTTCTGGATACTTTTTTTTATTTTTTATTATTATTCTTACCTCTACTATTTACTGGTTTTATAACACTATTGTTTTATGACCTAAACATCAACCTCAATAGCATTTATGAGTTGAAGGAAAATGTCTTATCAGCAATAAATTAATCAAATACTATGAGTGCAACAATAAAGATTATTTAAATTGTTCTGGAATCATACAACCTATGTAAAGATTTAAAATACCCCAGAAAGAAAACCATGTAGATGCTAAAAATTCTGTTCATTTTAAGACCCACTTTCATTTTGTGAATGTGTTTCTCAAATTGAATACAGAGAAATAGTAAAAAAAAAAAGAGTAAATAAAACACATAAATACCAAGAAGGAGAGAAACGATCTCCCCTAATGTTATTAGACCAGTTAGAAACTCAACAGACGTACAGTGATTATATTTCAATTTTACAAATGTTTCCTCACATTTGTGTGTTAATTGTAATTAAAAACACTAAAAGCGAGTTAAGTGTAACGCAGGGTGCGATGCCGTCGCTGGTCGTGGTTGAAAGCGAGGACAGTTTGGACACGAAAACATATTTGAAATGGAAGTTCTACGACGTTCTATCAGCGCGACACACAGCACAGGCTGGTGAGGGCAGAGTGAGGATGTAATTAGACTGAATCAAAACACTCATGCGCACACAAAGACCAAGTTGACTGTAAATTACAGAGCTTTGTGCACAGATGGCGTGTGTGTGTGTGTGTGAGTGTGTGTGTGTGTGTGTGTGTGAGTGTGTGTGTGTGTGTGTGTGTGTGTGTGTGTGTGTGTGTGTGTGTGTGTGTGTGTGTGTGTGTGTGTGTGTGTGTGTGTGTGTGTGTGTGTGTGTGAGTGTGTGTGTGTGTGTTTCACTGATTTACAACCTTTGACATGTCAGGTTGAGGAGGAAATTGAAGCTTAAAACCAAAGCGCATTAATCTGTACACACACAGACACACACGTGCGCACACACACACACACACACACACACGGCAGCTGTTGCGCTAATTAGCTCTGCCATGCTGAACGCACTTATCACCATTACCTTGCTCTGTCTGTTAATTCAAAGATCAATTTAATTTTATGGATTGTTTATTGGAATTATAACTCAGGCTTCATCCCGCCTCCCCGGCCCTGATTGACAGGTCGAGCCACCTGTTATCGACTGCAGAATTTATTTATTTGTCAGTTATGGCGCCGGAGTTATTTGTGAGGGGGGCGCCGACGCTCCATCATCATCCCAGAGGTAATATTTGTGTGGCCGCCTCCTCAACTTCTCCCAAACATCACAAAGTTTGAATCATGAGTTTGGCTGGAACAGCAGCACTTTTGACTAGAACCCGCACCAGAACCAGACCTGGTACCTGGTTCTGTGTCTTCTTCTGTATTGTTTTGATTGTTAAAGCGCTTTGTGACCCTGGTCTCGAAAAGCGCTATATAAATATATATTACTTACTTACTTACTTACTTCTTGTCAGAACCACACCGCCGGACCGGTCTTCCGAAACAGGAAGTTAATGTTGGAGAGTTGTTAAATTTGTAGGACACCAGGTGATGGTGAGTGATCAGTTCAAGTCATGTATTTACTGCAGAGGTCCCTGGAATCAAAAGGCATCAGTTGTGATTGACAGCTGGCCGATCCAATGAACGCTCTCGGTCATCATACTCAGTGAAAGACTATTGGTTCATTTTAAAATTGGTCCAATTCAAGCTGGACCTTCACACACCGCTGCCCTGGTTCGCCCTGACTTTGAATAGGATTTTTTTTAATGCATGAATACAATCAGTCTAAATATTTACACTTTACATTTGATTTGAAAAAATGATTCATTTAAATTTGACGTTTTTCAAATTAAAAGTCTGGTTTAGATGCTGTGAAAATGGACTAGAGCATTATTCAAAGTCTGATGTCACACATTTACGCCCATATGATCGTTTTTTCGTTATCTTTCTGTCTTTTTTCTTTATTTATGTTGTCTTTTTTTCTTTCTTTCTGACTTTCTTTTTTTCAATCTTTCTTTCTTCCAATTCTTTCTTTATGTCTTCATTTTTTCCATTCTTACTTTCTTCGTTACTGTCATATTTTCTTTTTCTTCCAATTTTTTTCTTTCTCAATGTCTTTCTTTCTTTATACGATCAGTACTACCGTCCATCCTAATTTTCCTTTTTTCTTTCTTTCTTGTTATCTTTCTTTCTGACCTCCTGAGGGATCAATAAAGTTCTACGTTTCGTACCATATATCATTCCATCTGTTTTTCTTTCTTTCATTCAATCTTGTTCTCTTTGTTATTTTTTCTTCACGTCTTTATTTATTCTTTTTTCTTATTTTCTTTCTTGCTATCATTCTGTTCATCTTTCATTCTCTATTTTTCTTTCAGTCTTTCTCTTTTCTTCCTATTTTTAATTTCTTTATGTCTTTTTTTATTTATACCTACTGTATTCCTTTTTATTTTTCTCTTCCTTTCCTTATTTCTTTCTCGTCGTTTTTCTTTCTGACCTTCTTCCGCACCATATATCTTTCTGTCTCTCTTTCTGACCTTCTTCCGTACCATATATCCTTCTATCTGTTTTTCCATTTGTGTTCCCTTCTTTTTTCATTCATTCTATTTTGTTTTTCTCATTTCTTTCCTCATGTCTTTGAATCTTCCTTTTTCTTATTTTCTTTCTTGCTTTCATTCTGTTTATCTTTCTTTCTCTATTTTTCTTGCTATATTTCTTTCAGTCTTTCCTTTTTCTTCCTATTTTCCTTTCTTTGTCTTTCTTTATTCATACCATCATAACTACTGTATTCCTTTTTATTGTTCTCTTTCTTTCTCGTCCTCTTTCTTTCTGACCTTCTTCCGCACCATATATCTTTCTGTCTCTCTTTCTGACCTTCTTCCATACCATATATCCTTCTATCTGTTTTTCCATTTGTGTTCCCTTCTTTCTTTCATTCATTCTCTTTTTTTTCTCTTTTTTTTCTTCATGTCTTTATGTCTTCCCTTTTCTTACATTCTTTCTTGCTGTCATTCTATTTTTCTTTCATTCTTCCTCTATTATTATTTCTATATTTCTTTCTGATTTCTATTTTTATGTTTTATTCATGTTTTTCTCTATATATTTTTATTTTACTTCTTTATTTCTTATTCCTTCCTTATTATTTCTCCGTATTTCTACTAATATTCATGCTGTTATTTTATTTTACTTTCTTCATTTCTTTCTGTCTTTGTTTTCTTTCCTTTATTCTTCCTGTTTTTTATTAATTTGTCTTCAGCCCCATATCTCTTTCTTTCTTTCCTTCCTTCTTTCCATTTTTCTTTCTTTCCTTCTCTTTTCTTCCCCTGCATCCATCCATCCGTGCTTCAGCCGCAGATTAAGAGAAACTGGATCTCATTCAGTACACATCACCTCCACACTGCAGCAAGTGTGTTTCATCATGTTCATACATACTGTACACATTGAGTGTACACACACACACACACTTACACACTCTCACATGTGCTCGGGAGTGATGGTGGCATAGCAATCATACAGGCTGGTTCATCGGCGGGTCAGACGCACATACACACACTCAAACACAGAGAGAGAGATGGATGGTCGTCTGATACTCCCTGCTGCTTTGGTAGGGAAATATATGGAGCTGAGTGAGCCGTGGAAACACACCACGCACACACATGCACACCCTTACACACACGTGCACACAAAAGCTGCTTTTCATAACAAGTCTGATGATTTATTTAAAACCGTTTAAGTGCGTTCACAAACACATTCTCACTCTGCCTTTCTTCATTTATATGAAAATGAAAATTTGCGCAGATGTGGCTGCAGTTGTGCGTCATTACCAGAATAACTACACTTGCTGTGTTTCCATTGTCCGTGGAAAACATGTGTCGCCAAGAACATTGAAACTTTTCTTTAGTCTTAGTCAAAAACTAACAAGTAACAAGAATATTAGTATAAGTTGTGTAGAAAAAAACTGAATTTTAAAAACAATATTTTCTGTGTTAATCTATTTTACTGAGTTGCATCTAAATACATTTAAAATAAATCATAATTTATGCAGGCTGCTGAATCATAATGTTTTAAATAAAATGATAGTTTTTAAGTCTAATAAATCCAGAGAATCCAATCTTCACACAATAAATAAAGATATTATGAACCATATGATTATGAACACCATGACCGTATTCTACATGATACAATTATTTATTTTATTAGATTTTTGTGTTGGTTTACTTTTTGTAGTTTTATTAGATGAGTTTAACGAAGTTATTTATAAAATAAATAAAAATATTATAATTTTGCAGACAAAGTCAAATAGCGTAACGGGTCGCTGAACTGAGAAGATTTGCAGAATTGCCTGAAAAAAAGACTTCAGACGCTATAATGACTTTTCATCATGAATAATTTGAATTTTATGGAAGGTCAAATTGAAGCTTTCTTCACTTTTAAGAAGGTTAGTTGATGATCTGTGTTTACTAGCCCAACTGTCAGCAACAAAACTCAATCATTTTTTAAAAAAATATAGTCACTAGGACGAGGAACAGGTCATAAAATGTTGGTGTTGTCCTGGAAAACAATGTGAATCCTCAACAGTGAGCACTGCAGCGCTTTCTTCTCACCTACCATGTGTGTTTTGCAAGTGATGTTTGGTGCTATTCCTGCTAGTATTATGTTCATTTAAACATCAAATAATTTATCTAAATTCCCATTATACAGCAAACATTACATATTAATGTCTTTTTTTATATGTGTATGTTCATAGATGATATGTTAAAGCAACAATATATAACATTTGGCATCAACATTATTTTCTGTAATGATTTATTTTGAACAGATGTGTCTGATGTAGTAGAACTTGTGTTTTAACAACGCCCTTCACTACATCACTTGTTTGTACGACCTGCCTGGGAGAGTCTGTAAGAGTCATGTGACCTCCATACTGTTTGACAGCAGTGAGTCAGAGAGGTTGAATTTGCCAGGAAGAAAAAAAACAGAAACTGACACAACAAACGCCTTCATCTTGTTTTGTCAAAATATAAACTTGCAGAAAATTGGGAACGTCTAGAATTTACAACAATTCAGGGACATTTTTCCAACACTAGGGGGAGCCAGAAACACAATTTTAAATCTTAAGGATTGAGGCTTTAAGGTGAACTGTTCCGAATCAGAAACTTTCATAGCCCATTTTGTTAACACAACTTAGAATTATTTGAGGTATCAGTACAGAATAACAATCAAGTGTGACTTGTTCTTCAAATATATATACGGTATATAAATATATACCGTATTTATATGTATTAATATATATATATATATATATATATATATATATATATTTAGGATGTTTCTTCCATGTCATATGTTTAAATAATACTATGAATTTATTCTTTATTTATATATATTTCTGACAAATGGCATGTCCAGGCTCAACACTGACGCAGTCAAGATCCCATCAATGCAAACACAGTCAACATTTTTTTATCAGATCGTCCAATCGTATCGTTGCATTTATTCAGCTCATATCCGACTCTCAACGGTCACATGTAGTGACCTCACTTAGCTATGTGCGAACGCCTGTGCGTGACCGAGCGCTGACCTCGGTGACTGCAGACCAAGTGCCCCGGGGCCGACCTTTGACCTCTGACCCGGGGCTGTGCGGCGAGCCGGTTGTTTGAATGCTGCTCGGCGGCACTTGTGTTGGTGCGAATAAGTGAATTACACTGAGCGCTGGGCTGTTCGTCGCCCGACATCTGCACCACATGAAAAGCCTTGACCTGTGTGTGTCTGTGAGGGAGTGTGCGTTTCATGCCTTTGATTATGTGTGTGTTTATCACTGGCTTTGATTCTGTGTGTGTGTTTATATACATACTGTAGGTCCCACGGTGGCTCATTGATCACTTCTGGAGTGTGTGTTTCCTCTTGCTAAGAAGTCAACGCCACACGTGTTCACGACACACACACACCTACACACACACACACACACAGATGACCACGACCAGGTGAGGCTTTTATTAAGGTGATGTTCTATCTGCACGTGAGTGTGTGTGTCTCACTCGTCCTCTTCTTCAACATTCCGGCTGAGCAGAGAAAAAGCGCTACACATGTGTGTGTGTGTGTGTGTGTGTGTGTGTGTGTGTGTGTGTGTGTGTGTGTGTGTGTGTGTGTGTGTGTGTGTGTGTGTGTGTGTGTGTGTGTGTAGGGCCTCCTCTGTCCAGGATGAAGGATGGGGTGGGCGAGGTGAAGGAGAGGTGAGCAGGATGAGGTCACTGTACGGTCAAATTCAAAGGCCTGCTCCCTCTCTCTCTCTCTCTCTCTCTCTCGCTCTATTGTCTCTCGTCCTCTCGTCTGCGTCTCACCTACACATTGTTTTATTTATTTCTCACTTCTTCTACTTTCTTCTTACTCCCCGTCTTCCTGGCTTGAAAGTCAAGACGGAGTGAGAAGCAGACACGCTCACATGTGCACACACACACACACACACACACACACACACACTGGAAATGTGACCCTGAGCAGTAATGGATAAAAAATGAGAATGAACTTTGACCCTCTTCTTCCTATCTCTCTCCTCCCTCTTTCCCTCTACAGTACTCTACCCCCGGCATTGTCTTGGTCTTCTCTTCCTCCGTGCCCCCTTTCCTGTCGGCCATCATTGCGCCTTCCTCTGGATTTCGACGTGTCTCTCTTTGTTCGGCCGACATCTTTAACCCTTAATCCTCTTTCTCGACGGATATAATCTCACGTCACGCTGACTCACGTCGAGAGTGTGTGTTCGTGTTGCTGGGCGACAAATGAAAACAATGTCGCCTTTATTTTGCTTTCTGTATGTTAAAGATGTTGTTCAGATGTCGTTGTGTTTGTAGATCCCTATAGTTACAGTTTCACGTCACTCAAAAAGTGCACCAGTGTGTCATGTTGGGATGATGATGTCACAACTTTAGGAAGTCCATATATGGCCACTTGCAAATTCATGATGATAAGGATGATTTATTTATTATTTTTGGGGGCAAAGGTCATTTTAAAAAGCAAGAATAATGCACCATGGTTATCCAACATGCTTGTTTTTAATGAGTAAAAATTATAAAGTATACGATTTTTTAAACAACACTTATAATAAGTAATACTGTGTCAGGAGATTAAAATCGTTAAAAAATTGCCAATGAAGTCAAAATTAGAATTAGTACATATATTGATTTTTGCAATTTTGCATTGGGCTGAACCACAATTAGCAGGTGACTTACTAAGATTGAAACAGAACCAAGATGGATTTAAATCCTTTTCTGAGTGTTGGAAGTAAAAAAAGCATATGTATTGAATACATTAAATACAATTTTATACAATACAGTTATATAATTTTAATATGAAGAAAGAACACTGCTGTGTATGCAAAGGTAAAGAGTTGTTAAGCAGAAGATTGTTAATGCGAGTCCAGGTTATTGGAATAAAAGCAACAATATCGCTATGTTACTGGTGAACCTCAGAGGATCGGAGCCTGTACAGAGACACGTGATTTAACAAGAGACAAATGATAATAAATATCATAAAAGAGAGTTGTTTTTTTTAAAAAGAGCGATATAATAAATAGTTTTAACAACGTTAGGATTTGTTTTCTAATTTCTGATGTGGTCATGTGAGCGTCAGAACGATGTACATTTTCATTCTTTCTTTTCCGGTTCTTTCTTTTTTGGCCCCCTGGTGGCAAACCTTCTTGACTCGCTCACATGTGAGAAAAGGGAATCAATTGCCTCTTTTAAATATATTCTTCCATCTGCGTCATTTGCTTTGAACGTTTTCTACTTTATTGCTTTTATGAGTGTTTTCCATCCCTGAATCAAATTGACTATAATTAAATAAAACAAAAGTTAAAGTTAATATGAGGTTAAAGCGGAACCCCTTGAACAACATAAAAAATCATATGGATCATTTAAAACATTAATAAAAATTCTAGAGATTCAATTATTCAGGACAAAAGTGATTAATTTTCTACATTTTTTTGTAACTATAAAATAAAAAATTAAATACAGAAAAAGAATGTAAAATGACTTAAGTGGAAATCATCATTGTATTAGTGTTTAGGCTGTGTGTTTATTTAACACACACAGTAAACTACACACAAAATCAATACAGGAAACATTCATTTTTCTCTATTATCAAAGAGGAGTGAAATAATGCTTAATCAAACATTATTTTAGATCAATTACTGAAATTATAAAACTGATTTTTTTAAAAAGGATCATTTTTATGATGGATTTTATAACACGAGCAGTGTGTGACCGTTGGGCCTCCAGGCCCGCATACTGTGCGCCACCTCATGGCTCATGCTGGTATCACGCACATTGTCAGGCGTTCAAACAACGTTTGCTCGCTTTGTATTGGATAAAAATGTTTTACAAAAATTGCAGTTACCTTATGAAGTTGTTTTGCTTCCCTAAACTCTAATTCCTTGTATTTGTGAATAAAGATTCATACATATATTTTTAAAAGAAAGACTTCGTTTCTTGACGACATTTTGCTAGTTTAAATGTAATATATATGTATATATTTTGATATGTAATGTGAAGCATTTGCAGCTCGCACTCCGTTATACGGATGTAAATAATTCTTTATATATTTACCTTTTTTTTTAACAAACTAAGATAATACTTTTTTTTTTTTAAGTACCTTTAATTTTTGTTTTTCTCGTTTTGTGTTTATATATATAAAAAAAAAACATTTGTCATTGTGACACATGAAACTCCTTCTCTACCACAGCCTGTTTTTTAACAAAAGCGTTGAATGTAAAAAAAAAAGAAGATAATTTTACCATGTCCAGTTTTTCTGAGGCTGACACACAAATTACAGTTTTTATGTCTGCTTTCTACAAAAAAAAACTTGTCCCAATGTTATCATTCATAGACAGAGAAAACAGGATTTTCTCTTAGGCGGGATTTCCTCTATTGTATTTATAATTAATAAATAAATAAATGTTTTCCACTTCATTATATATCCCGAGCACTCCCAGTGTAGACAGTAGACTGTGCTCGCTCTGAACGCACTAGCGATATTTACCCAGAGTACTTCCTGTTTGGAAGGCTTGTTATTCTTTAAACATCTGCCACGAACAAGCGTTAAACTATAGACTCACGATGGATGTTTTTAAGTTTGTCTTTTTGGAGTAAGTTAGTCCACTGGGCACCAGTTGCTACAATAAAAAACAAACATTTTTTCCTTTAACTCTGAAAAGGATCAAATTACTGTGAAACTCATAGTCGACATGAGGGTGAGTAGAAAATGAGTCGAATTTTGGTTGAAAAGCAGAGAGAGAAAAAAATGCACCTTGAAGAAAAGGGATTTTGTCCCAGACAGGTCCAACTGGGAGGAGACCTCGGTGCAGATCCAAGAGGTTTTCTGAAGAGAGGAACGTCTGGGCCTGTTTGCTCTGGAGGAGTGTAGAAGACGGATGGATGAATAGATGTTTTTGTAATCAAACACTTTAAGCCAGTCATTTTTTTTTGCTCAAGCTAAGCTTCAAACGCTGCTAAATAAACAGCCATTTGGGTGTGAGAGAGATAAACATCCCATCACCGGTTCAGAGAAAAGTAGGCTTTGGTCGTTAGCTTCTTCTTATTTAGCTTCAAAAATTAAAACTTTGTATGTTGATGTCGGATTCAAGCTATCGTAAGCTGTCGCAGGTCAAAGGTCGCCCCACACGAACACACATTTCGCTCTGGTGTGTGTGTGTGTGTCGCTTGTCTGGCTGATAGGAGTCTGTCTGCTGTGTTTCATTAGACGCTCATCAATATTTCAGGGAGGCTCTCACACATTCATCAGAGGCAGAAACCTTGTTAGGATGGACCACCCCCCCCCACTCCTCACCCCCCCAAACACTTATTAATTAAACTTCCTTCCATCTCCGCTGCTCCTCTCTTCCTTCACTACAGTTTGGTCTCCTGCCAAAGTGCTCGATCAAAAGTTAGAGGAGTTTAATGAGCATTCTTGTCGCCCGCACACAGACGCACACACTCGTGCTGACATCATCAACATAATCTATAGAAGCATAAAGGCAACATTTTGGGAAAAGAAAAGAGTCCGTCATGCGGAATAATTTGACTGGTAGAGACGTGATGGAATCGAAAGGTGAGGCCGGAGACGTATTTAGCTCTTATAAGTATAGATCTTCTGGATGTTAGGGAGCCACCGAACTGGCCAAAAGAAGAATTAGCTGCACATAACTCTGCGTTAGTCTGTGGAGGGACACGGCGTTTACTGTCACGCCGCAGATGGACCACTGCTGGCAGCGCGGGAAAGATGTTGTGCTTCACTTCAGCCACTTTGCCTGTCGATGGGAGAAATGTGTCTCCTTCTGTCGCGTCGATAAAAAACGTCAAAGTGCGGTTCAAGCAGTGGATTCGAATCGTGGCTCGCTGAGGACGACGGATGGATGAAGAAGATCAGCAACAATCTTCGAAGCACACTTTGGTCGTTTCATTATGAGAACAATCGTCCGAGAGGAAAATGTCAAATGTGGACTTCATCCGTGTGAAGGAATAAAAACTAGGATGTGTCGGAGGCTCAAGCATAATGATGGTGAAATCATTTTTAACTGCAGCAATGAGTTCACTGAGAGGGAGTGAGACATAGTTGGTAACCAAGTTTGTTTGAGCAAAGTCATTTCAATATATTCATAACATACATGTTGTGCACTAGTGAAACAACAAACATATATTTAAGCTAGTACTGCTACTATACAAGATCCAGCTCATTGCTAGAATGATTTGCATATTTGAGTATTTTTCACTATACCTGTGTAAATAAATATGTATTTCAAATTAAGTTAAGAAACACACTTATCAATTGGCATGTTAGGGGTTTTGTGTTCCGATGAACCGACCCCTCCCCAGCCTCGTACGTGGTGGTGGAATGAAGGACAGACACATTGATGAGTTTAAGAAAAATGCTCGTTTAGTAAATTATGCAAAAGTCAGAGATAAGAACTTACGTGAACACGGGCGCTAGCAAGCAGAGAGATCTATCGCAGACGTCTTCGAATGCCAGAACGCAAAGATCAGACAAAATGGTGGATCTTTATAGTAGAATATTCAGGTTAACGCCTCTAGTCAAATGTGAATGTAGGATTGGTCAGTGACTGTAAACACTTGATTCTAAGATGGCCGTCGCACGTGATCGTAGTGGAAATTTACTGAAGGTTGTTGTTTTCTCAAATCTGTCTGTTCTCAGCAACTTGTGTCCTTCAGTGTGAATTCTCAAACAGGTGTCCAGACTTCCTGGGAGTCTGGGATTGTTTAATCTTTCTGTTTGTGTGAGGCTTTGTGACCTCGAGCTGTGAGTTGTGAACCTGAGTTTAGTTTAAGTGAATGCAATGCAAGAATATGATTATTTAATATGAATTAAATATGTAAGATTATCAGTTAATCAAGTGACTATTTGAAATGTGTGTAAAATCTAGATGATTGATTACAGTAAAGTTGTCATTTCCTTACAGGCATCAAATGTGACTTATGTAACAATTTGTCATTTTTAATATGGAAAATAGGTAGAATATTTTGTACCTATATAACTATATTGTGTATATATATTTGCTGACTTGTGTCATGTCATGAGTCATTGTAACAAAGTTGAATAATCCATTTACTTTACTTATTTTTTTAATCTTTTTTCCCATTTAAACCATTCCTACACAGTGAAAACCTACTAATGATGAACTCTCAGATAATGGAAATGTAATTTATCTTGTAAAAAATGGACCAGAGAAAACATAAAAAGCGTATTTTCAAGTGATTCTGCTTTTGTCTGTTTTGATTTCAATAATTTTGAGCCTGCAATCATTGCTAATGTTGGCCTCTGTTTTCCTGTTGGACTTTTGTTTCCACTTTTCTGGATCCTGAGTTAATTCATCTGTGTGTGTATTGTATTTGGTTCTTTATTTTAATTTTTATCATTCTCTATGATTGGAAGCCATTTTGGCATTTGGACTGATTATCTGGTCTTTGAGTTCATGGTAATTTAATTTTAAAACATATTCCATCAAATCAAAATGAACCCAGAGGACCAGCACATATTGATAAAAGAATAAAATGATTAATACATTAAGTGTTACATGTGGAAATGAGAGTTCATAAAGAATCATGATCTTGTCGTCGATCACAGGAAGTAGATGGAAGTGCTCAAATAAAATAAATGAAAACATTTGATTCAACTTTCTTTCTGTTTATACATAACTTTCACACGGCTGGAGGTGAGAAAGGACAGAACAGTCACCGAGAGGTTACATTTCAATTCCCGTGCAGTTCAGTCTGGGATCACCAGATTAAGATGGAGGGTCCGCTGGAGGGTCGAGAACAAGAGGAACAGGAGAACTTTTGTCACGGTGACAGTCAGTCCCTCAGGTTATGACAGGCAGAGTCATGTGGCAGCTGGAGGAGAACTTCTTCTTCACTGCCGACCAAATATATCAGTCGCTTCACTTTAACTTCTTCTGCTGTCACTTTATCACTGAAGAGAAAAAGTGATTTGGTTTCCAATGAATAGACAAACTGACAGGGCAGGGTGGAGAAATAAAATATGGCGTCTTTGTCACAGTGATTTGTAGTTTTGTTTCAATAAAAGGATAAATATGTAGTTTATTTAAGTACTTTTTTATTTATTACTAGAAATTACCTAGCAATATCCCCCTTTGCATGAACTTCTGCATGGGGCTTAACCACTGTTTGAATGATTCACTAAGATTACTTAAATGAGTAAAAATCCTTTCTAGATTTTCGTTTTCAGAAAAAAGCGATCCAAATCAGGGATTGTTCATTTCATATCTTTCCGCATGTTTGGAGAGACAAAAGATGTTGATGTTTAGAATGGACATATGAAAGAAAAACGTACCGAAAATAAATGGGGTAGAAAAAAGATTAAAATAAATGTGAAATATATATTTCTAGTTTAAGTAGAAACAAAAATCTTGGAATGTTTTAAGAAATATTTTTCACTTTAAAAACTTGTGGAAACCTTCAAATATACTGTATATATATATATTTTTTTTCTTACGGAAATGTTATAATTTTCAGATAGAACTCAAAAACACAAAGGGGGACAATTGTTAAAGATGAGCTTTAGCACAAGCCGAAAATTTTAATCAAAATCCCAGTTGTAAAATCCCAGAGCAGTATCTTAATGACGTATCGAAGGCTAATTAATCATAACTTGTAATAAATACATTGTCACAACTTTCATTAAATTCCTTTTCATTCAGATCAATATTTGGCTTTATCGGGCTATTAGTCAAAATGTTTACCTAAAGTAAAATAGCCAGTCCCGGAGCAATAGTTGAACACTGGTCTAGGTAGGACATGGGACTGAAATGCATAAGGAATTCATTATTAGCTATTAAAAAAAAAAAAATTCACATTGTCAAGAGAGAACATTGACTTAAAACTTAACTCTCAATGTTGACGTCAGTACCAATTAGCAAAGGTATATTATAAAGTAGATGACATTTTTACTGAACTGAAATAATAGGGCTTTTTAACTTAAGAGTTTAAAATACTGAGAGAATACTGGGTTCATCCATCCTGAAACTACTTAACAGAGCAAGTCTTGTTAAGTATGAATAAGTAGACGTTGGAACAGAAAAGGTTGAGAACTCCTCCTGTGCAGAGCTGCCTGAAGACATTATAGTTAAATATGAGCAAGTTTGACTTGTCTTCTAAAATAAGCTACGGAGATAAAAAACAACTATAAAAGTGGGGAATTGGCTTCTTAAGTGTAGCAGGATGACAGGCAACAGTGAGAATAGAAGGCAAGTGCGCTTGTTGTTCAGGAAGAAAAGGAAAATCATTTTTGAGGTGCACACTCTTCCAAGACACCACTTTTAAATGAAGACACACATCATTTTTGTCACGCACAACCTAGCCCTAAAATTCATACACACCAGCACACATCCAGTGTTTAATGCTGCTCTGGTTCTGTGGAGAGGGTGCTAAGGGGCAATAATGCTTGGCGTAATGCCCCTTAAGATGGCAATAACACTCACAATAATCACATTTCTCCATTTCTATCTGTCTCCATCTTGTTAAAAATCTCCTTCCTATGCCTGTCGTCACGCTGTAACTTGCTGTTGTACAGCAGTTAAGGTTACCGAGCATTCGCCGCTTTTCCACTAATGTTGTCAGTAATTACCTTCCAGCCTCCTTTTCTTCGACTCTGTGCAGTTACCAGACTCTTATCGTGGCCTCCCCTCGCTTCTTTTATTCTCGCCTCGTGTGTGGAGCTCAAAGGAAACGCTCTGGAGTTGTTTTAAGTTACAGTTGAAGGCAACGATAAAGACAGATAATGTTAAAGTCCTTTGTGCTCTCAGGATTTTAGTAGTTTTTTGAGGACGTCCTCGTGTTGTCGAGAATCAAGTCCATTGATTATTCATCGTATTTAATTATAGGTTTTAAAACATTTTATTTGGTCAGGGGTGTCAAACTCAAACACACAAGAGTTGCGAGTCTTTAACAGTATCTAATTCCCATTGACATTCTTTCATTTAATCCAGTTTTACTGTTGGAACTGGAAGTCTCTATATATTATTTTTAAAATCCACAATCTCTTTTCCTTATCTTATCTTAAAAACTGGCATCTTTATATGTCATCATATTGACAAATGTCGCAGACAAACATGACGTTTCCGCCTCGACCTCCACCGAGAGCTGCAGGTTCACTTCGACACCATCCTTCAATCTCTTCCTGACACTTCCATCACTGTCTGGTCTGGATCAGCAGCAGCCACGCAGGACAGAAACCGACAGTAAAGAGTTTCATCAGGACCAACCTGCCCTCTGTTTCCGGACCTTGTGAGGCTCTGCGTCAGGGAAAAGTGCAGATAACGTCATAGCAGATGGAAAAGCTTCTTCCCCCCCTGAGATAATATTAACACACTCATTTAATTAAAATATAAAATGTATCTTTTGCTTTGTTTTCACTTATGAAACCTAATCTAAAAAAAAGTTTTGAAGTTAATCTGGAAAACTAGTTCCCAACTAGTGGGTCGTGATTCACTGGTCTTTGCATGAAAGTGTTTGTCTTTTATTTTGAAGGGAAATGTAATTTAACAACGGTAAAACACTCTAATGATTAAAGGAGAATAAACTATAGCTACTTATGCAGAGCAGACTGAGTCATAGTTGAACATTCAGCAACGTATTAACAGAAAAATACAATCTTTCATGTATTGTTTCATGATTTTATTTTGAAACTTGTTCTCCATATACTTTGTTTCCTGAGTTCCTCGACGCCTGTTGCTCACTGCAGCTGCAGCTCACCACCACCTCGGCAGCAGAGGTTAAGGCCACCTCTTCTGCAGCAACAGGCGCCAGATTATAATTGTCACTCCCTGGTATGTACCAGTATTCTCTCTTTGTGTATTGCTTTTTTCTTGTTCTTAGTGTTTTTGTCCTCCTTGTGCCTGAGCCTTCTTTTTGTCGTTTTTATCCAGCGTGTGGCGCTTTTGGTTTCCCTTACACCAGGGGCGTCAAACTGGTCCACAAAAGGGCAGAGACGGTGCAGATTCTTCAGACGCCTGATTGGTTCAACTATATATTGACTTGTTGGATCCAAAACCTGAACCGTCTCTGCCCTTTTCTGGACCAGTTTGACGCATGTGCCTTAGACAGCGATATTGACACTTGAACTTTTTTGTTTTTAAATGAATATTGTGATTAAACTCTTTTTGATTCTTTCCGTTTTTATCTGTCATCTGGTTGTTCAAGTCCAAACCTTAGACAATCCCAGACTTTACATTTTTTCAATTTTTAAAACAATAAATAAACTTCAGATTTTCACTCATTTTCCTAATGTCGACTAATGGTCGGTATTATAAAAATGTCAAAAAGTCAGTTTCAATGATGCGACTGGAGCTCAGTTGTCTTCATCTTCATCCAAAAAGACCCTTAAAAACATCCAAATACCTCCATGATGCTCGTCTGTAACATCCATCTTGTATTGAAGCCTCAACATTTGGAATTGTTTCTTTAAAAAAACTTTAAAAAGTCTTTATTTTAAGCTTGTTTTGAGCAAACACTGTTAGGCCAACAGACTGTATTCAGATTCCAAATTCATTTTCGTGGTCTTTCAACCTCCAGGACCATTGGAGGAAACCAGAGTGTCCTTGTAAACCCATGCATGCACAGAAAGGACACTGGACTGGAATTGTACCAGCAACCTTTTTGCTGTGCTATAACCACTGGACACTCCAATGATTTTAGGTATTCCCAAAGAGCTGTCAATCAATTGAAAAAATCAAGTAACGCCTCGTAGACAAAATGTTTAAAAGAAGCTCATAATATGTGAATAAATACTTGAACTATTTCTGCTTTGCTGAGTCAGCACTTTATCATCACTTTCTGACGACACATGTGGGAGACACAGTGATAGATAATTCTGCTTCTTTCTAATGCTAAAACAAAACATTCTCATTCTCACCTCGTGTCGTATGTCCATCTCACTCTGTCTCTTCCCTATTACAAATAGAACAAAAGTATTTGTAGCCACGGCAACAACAACATTATCGTTAATGGTCGCCACGGAGACGCTGCAGCCGTAATGGCCGACAGTGCTCTGTCGTTGTGGGCTACTAGCCTGATCTTACATAAACCACACACCGACACACACACACACACACTCACACACAGGGTTGTGTGTGTCTTCATTCAAATCCATTTTGCATTGATTTAGCAGTTTGGCTGAAAACCCAACAACTCTGCGTCGCTACCTCGCTGGCTCCACCTAAATCAATCTCACACATACACACACACGCATGCAAACACACACATACACACACACACACATGCACTCAGACTTGTGTTTTGGATAAAGTGGGTTGTCTTGGGGACGCCAGACTCGCACAAATAGACGGCGGCAAGCGACGCCAGCCTGGTAACTGTGTATTGGGTCAGTATTGAACGCAAACTCTAAGTAACCTTGTGATGGCCTGTCTGTCCACCTGCCTGTCTCTCTCTCTCCCTCTCTCTCTCTCTCTCTCCCTCTCTCTCCCTCTCTCTCCCTCTCTCTCTCTCTCTCTCTCTCTCCCTCTATCTCTCTCTCGACTTCCACTTCATCCAAACAATATGTTTTAATGGAAAGAGCTTCTGGTTTTTTGTAACACCCCTTTTATTATGCTATCAGATAAATGTAATATGTCATAAAATACCATTTTCATCGTGAGAAGCAATAACATCAACCTACTATAAAAGAGTAGTTTGTTAAATGGTTTTCACCACCAAAATATTATCTTTATTTCCTCTTTTAACTTGCTAAATCCACCTGTTCTCATCAGTGCTGGAGAACAGGGAGTGCTAAGCTAACAACATTTTTAGCAAACATGTTGAGAAGAAATAAACAAAATTAACGTCTTTAGAATATTATTATACTTGTCTTAAACCCCCTTTTATGGCTTTTAACTCACTTGTATTTTTTTTTACTTTTTTCTACTATCTTAGTGTGTTTAGCTGTTTTTATTATTCACAATATTTCATGTTCTTGTACAGAACTTTGTGTCAACCACCGTTGTTTTGAGTATTGTGTATAAACATGTATCTACAGCAAGTACACTTTATTGATTTATTTTGATTTATTACATTTTTATGTTTTTTTACAAGTTGACACGTTTCTTCTCATCTTAAAATGAAGTTTGTATTCAATTTATTGTCATGAAATGTTGCACTGCTCTGACAATAGGGGGAGCCAAAAACAGTGTTTTGAATCTTACTTAGTGTTGTTTTAAATGTAAAATACTCTCAGTTCCGTAGATACAGGCCTAACGATCAATCACTACACTTTTACAAGTTATTTATCTTCCTTTTCAAACCAATACAATGTAATAATATATTTTTAATTTCATGTTTTTGTCTCAGTGAATGCTTAAATGATCATTCCAGTTACCGACAAGCTAGATATGATGAACCGATAGCTGATTTACTTGAAATATATAGATTATTATCTTCAGAAATACACTTGAATCAGAATCAAGCGACAAACCCTCCAACTCCACTGAGTTTTATTGTGGTAACTGAAGTACTTCCTCTGACCTGTGGTCACTTCCTCCCCAACATTATTGGTGTGAGAAATATATATTGGAGAAGGTATTATCTGTCCTAATGCCATGCACTATTCTATTTACAGTGTCTTGTTTTAATGCCTCTTCAAATATTTGGGAAGTGGTACAGGCCCCGCGGGGGTCCAGACTGCCTGGGACCTCCAGAAATATGCCCCCTAACACATACTAAAATATTGACAGCGATCTTTTTTTAATGGGGCGTACGACACTGAATATGACAGAGGGGGAGAGAGAGGATCAGTCTGTTGTTTTTATGGCGAGAACTATTAATGTGTCGGCTGTAAATCTGCTGACTCGCATCACACTCACAGACACACACTCGCAGACACAGAGAGAGAAACACAGGTCACACAAAACCTGTTTCAAACTGTTTAAATGTTTTTAAATAAAATTATTAAATATGGGGTTTTTCAAGTAATTGTACGTGGGGATGGACTGGAACCAAAAGGTTCTCAACTGATCATTTAAATTGACTTTAGATTGACTTTATTAATCCCTCCGGAGAGTACCTTAAACAATATTTAAAAGAAAAGTCTAAGTTTGCTTGTACTAAAAAGAGTGATATTCAGACTTTTAGTTGTAATAATATAAGTTACTGGGACAAAATTCATGTGAGACCTTCGTCTCCACCCAAGCACAGTGTCACAATAAAGATCTGATAAATGAGTTCAAAAGAGTGTGTATTGAAGTATAGTATATAGTATACAATATAGTAACGTTGGTGACATTAACTTCTATTATTGAAGGTAGTAACTGGTGCAAAAACAAAAATTGCCCCTTTGACAAATTTGTAAAGTCTCTTTGTACTTTTCTAAGTGTGAATAAAAGTGTACTGATGTTTAAAAGGGCACAACTGTGTGAGTGTGTGTGTGGGTGGCAAGACAAAAATAGAAATCGATTAATTTACTACAATATATATAGATTAATCTTAGTAAGATATTGGTTGAACTTTGTCATTATTATTTGTTTGTAACGCTTCTAGTTTTTGTGCTGGTGAAAAATAAAGTTCATACAAATTCAGATCGTAAAATATTGATCAAGAAATGCACCGAAGCGAGGAATGTTGGAAAGTGGAAATGGTTTAAAAGGGGAATCTAAAGATTTCAATACAAGCCTCGACTCAAAGCAAAGGCTGCAAAGACACGGCGAGAGGAAAAGTGATGTCAGAGCGCCTCCACGTGGTAAAAATGGGGATTTAACTAATGTGACTTCACATCGTATTTTTGAATCAGTTAGTATTTCAATTTAAGGAAGTCGCTACTGAATTGTCTCAATTCTTAACGATACTTAAATTAAAGATAATATAAATAATGTTGTATTGTGTATCATTTCACAAAGTATCTGACGACAAATGGAAACATACAAGTACCAGTAGTTTTCTAAAGGCTGCGCAAATCAACAAACTCTTCCAGGGGATTTCTTAAGAATACATGAGCATATTTAAGTTTATTGAATATTTCTATTTAAGTACAAATTTAAATGTTTAAATTCAATTAAAACAGGCGCAAGCAGTTGAACGTTTGTAAAATGGGATTGAATATCGCATCGAAATATCTTCAGGAATCTTAAATGATCTTCATAAAAGGAACATTATAATACATATTGGAAGTTTTATTCATCGCAAAATATATCCTCTTTTCGAGTTCTTGCATTACCTCGATTACGTCATAGATACCACACTAAAATAAGCGCAACAAACACACACATTGAAAGAGAAAAACCTTTGTAAGAATTCTAAATGAAGATTTAGTGTAAAGAGTTTTGGTGATAAATATAAAAAATGTCTTAGTAGAATTCAAGTAAGAAATAATTCAGCACAAATATTCTTCTTTTTTTTAATAACATATTTAAATCATATTTTTGCTAAATTATTTCCTATATTTATGATACAACAATATATATTGCTTGATTTTGGGGGGATTTTTTAATTTATTTTCAAATGTATCTGCATATTATTGTTTACAGTATATATTAATTATTACATAATTATATACAAACAATCAGAGTTATTATATTATATAATTATATATATATATATCATATAAACACATTATTTATATATTTTGACATATGAATATACAAAAATTATTAATTCATTTAAGAATAATGATAAATATTTTTGTATATGAAGCATTCGTAGCCGCCTCATAACAAGGCCATGGGTTCGACAAGTGTTTCTTCTCCCTGTGCTTGCATGGTTTACCTCTGGGCATTCCTGTTTCCTCCTCCAGATGTTTCACAATGTTATGAGATTGGATGCTTGTCTATATGTGCGATGCAATGCTGCGTCCCGCAATTCTCGTCCTACAGGCACTGCTTTGAAAAGCCATCAATCACGATCAATCACGGGTGAGAAGCGCGACGTCTCCTGCATGATAAACACAAAAAAATCTTTTCGCATGTGGTCAGGTTGAGATGCCTCCAATTTAAGACTGCATGATAAGATCATCCAGAAAATCATCAACATGTTTAAACAAAGATAAAATCATTCAAAGCAGTTTTGATTTTCAAAGGAAAAAGCGAAATAAAAGTGTATAATGCGTGAAAATCTATCCAGGTAACACCACAACCTAGATATGATGACATCATCCACGCAGTAACACTAAACGGTTCCCTTTGAAACCTGCTGCCCTCTGATCATCATCTGCCTCACTCCATAGAAGGTCGTAGAGGTCAAAGGTGAAAGGTTTATCAGTTAGGATGAGGTCAGTCATCCAGGTGTTTTCTACTGAAACATGATTCCTCCTGTTACAGTCACTTTTCCCTCTCGTCATTCCACTCATATTCCCTTTACCTTTTTCAATCGTGTGTGTTGAAGGAGCTTTTCCCTTTACGTCCCCTCTTATATGAAATTGCACAACAGTGCTCTCCAAATCTCTGAGTACTTTCGGGAGAAAGTTGTTTTCCTTTTTGACCTGTGCTTGACCTTGAACAATGCTTTCCGATTCACCAAAATAAAACTCACTTACTCAAAGGCTGCAAATTGTCTGCTTAACAGATGGAGTCACAATTAAGTCTTTATAAATGTAAATTGCAGTGTTAATTTACAAATAAATGACAAATAAATACCATTATATTCTATATTCAAGAGAAAAAAGGGCAACTTTATATTGAACCAAAATATGTTGGCGCACATAATCTTGCTCCAATTCAATAAAATCAATATAAATAAAAAGTACTTCATTGTGTAACTGTTGGAGTCATCCTAAAGAACTTCATCATTATTAGGTGTTTTTTTTTCTCTCTAACTGAACACAAACCTGACCAAGTCATGTTCTTCTGAAGCGTACAGTCTTGCATGTCGAGTAAAACCAGCCGTCCAGGTTGCAGATCACGAGGGGCACCACACCGAACAAGCAGAGGTGAGAGGCTGCTCATCTACTTTGATAGCAGCTGGTGAGGAACTGCTACAGTGATTCAAACACACTGATGTGGAGTTTATTACACTCAGGTTCTGTCAGTTTTACGTTGCCCAAAAGCATGTGGTTGTCATGGTAACTAAGTGCTAATACTAACGTAGCATTAAAGACTCTGCCTCTGACGTAGCCTGTTTACAAAGATTCCATTTTTATTTGGATGTAGACTTACCTTACATACCTGTTTCTTAGTTTTTATGAAAGAGCATCACGACGCCACCTACAGGACTAGCATTTGTACCTCAGTGATTAGGAAAAGATAAGGATAAGTAAAACTGGGATTTGTTTGCTGTAGGAAAACAAATATAAAAAAAAATGTTTTAATAAAATAATAAATAATCAAATATTAGCCTCAAAGAATGGAAGAAAGTATCAAAATCAGACACCGATGTCCTGTTAGGTAAATGAGATAAGATAAGATTCAGGCCCCTTGTAAGTAAGTAAGTATGTAATGGTTATTTCTAAAGCGCCTTTCTAGACCAGCGTCACGAAGCGCTTGAACAATCAAAAACATACACAGTTAAAACTATATAATATAAAAGGCCAAGACACAAAAGACAAACACAGGAGTCCCAGAAAATTCTGCACAAATAAAAAATTTGTTTCTTGACGGACTCAGTAGACTCCATCAAGCGCAGAGGGAGAGGAAGATCGAGGATTTCTCTCCTCTGGTCCGGTAGCGTGTTCAGGAACCATCAGTAGATTCTGATCAACAGACCTCAGAGCCTGAGCTGGGATGTGGATCAGATCAGTGATGTAAGGAGGAGCCTGACCATGAATAGATCTGAAAGTAAGAACTAGAATTTTAAAATTGATCCTAAAAGAAACTGGCAGCCAGTGAAGAGTTTTAAGGATCGGGACAATGTGAGTTCTTCTACTAGAGCGGGTCAGAATTCTTGCTGCAGAGTTTTGCATTTGTGATAGAGTACAAAACATGTGATCTAGAGGTATACTTGTACATTCAGAAATACATCACATGAATTCAATACTGATATTTGATCATTAAACAACTGACTGTCTTTTTAGTGGTTTCATAAATTCATTCCCATGTCACTGCGTTAATGAGAACTTAATTTGAATGTTCATTCTTTGCTGTTTATTTCCCTGTTCGTGTATAAAATGAAGCAAAATGAAGAGAAAAAAAATGCATCAACGTATCTATTTACCAACCAGCACCTCGAGCAGAGCCACATTTGACGCTGTGAAAATGACATAATAAGTGACATCATTCCAGGAGTTAGAACACTCAGAAGGAGAAAAATACAATTTAAGATATCTTTAACGAGTTTAACCAAAATTTGAGAGCTTCTCAGCGGACAGGCGTAAAAAAGCAATATTCAGGAATTAGCTTGACTTTGTGTTGTTTTTGTTTGACTCACGGGATCTAGTTTTATTTTTACAATTTGAAATATTTTATGTTGTTGCTTGAGATTGGGAAGGTTTGGCCGCTAAAGGGCCTGGAATTGGACTTGTCTGATTTACAGGCATAATTTGCAGACATTAATGTGAATGAAGTGAATCCTGATGTGTATCTAAAAGTGTGAGTCTGTAGGTGGTAGAAGTTCCAAAAACTGTAAGTAGTACTTTTTCTATATTGAGCTTGATAGTTTAGGAGATTTTACCCACAGTTCATGTTAAGGTTAAGAATGTTTGTTCTTTTTGTTTGAAAGTAGGTATTACCTTAAAAGACAATGGAGAATTTACAACTACGATTTCACCTTTGACCTTTTTGTGAAGAACCTAACCATTTGACCTGCGTTTAAATTGCTCCAACTGTTATCTTTAAAACGACCTCCTTGTGACTAGTTGGGTTCCTGTTTGTCTGTTAGAAATAATGTAGTTAACACTACTTGTTGTCGTCAAGAGTCATCATCCTCTTTATCGTTTCACTCCCCTTAATTATTTTTTCCTTCTTTGTATCCCGACCCTCTGTTGTCTTCTTCTGTTTTTCTATCAGAGCCTTCATCGTCACTATAAAGCATCTTCAGTCTGGGCGAGATAGCATCTCTTTTGAAGATATGACCAGACTGACCCTCTAACCTTTCCCTATACGTCTCTCCTCTCTTCCCTCCCTCTGCTGTCTTCCAGGGCTTATGTTCAGTCTCCTGTATCTCCTTCCTGTCTAACTCTTACACCTCCAGACCATAAAACTGTCATGTTGCTCATAAGGTGGCGGGCAGGGCCTTTCAGATCATTTACTTTTTGAGAGGCAGTGGGGGAACCTGCCAAGGTAGCCTGGAATGCAACGAAGACCACCAAAACATTCTTAATAGTTGACCAACTTTCTTAGTTATGAATCTTTGTTCCCATTATAGCTCAAATTTAGATTTAATTTGTATGAATTGCTTTAGAAAATAGGTTTTATACATTCACCGATCGTATCCTCCAGAATCCAGGAGTTCAAGGTCTCGGTCAAGTTTAAACTGCAGCCATTAGTGCACCAACTTATCTGTTAACGGCACTTTTGACTCGGGTGTAAACAAAGAGTTTGTGTCACACCCTCACAGTGCCAAGATGAATATACCTGAACCTGGACACAAAGACCAGTCAATATTTGTCCTGTTGACTGTCCACCTTCAGACCCGACACCTCTTCTCTCTCTTCCCACCTTTCTTTTGTGTTCTTACCCTCATTTCCTCTATTTCGTGACATAATGATCAGTGCCAGAGTAGACAGATGAGGCTGAGGAGAGAAATTTCAATTAAAGGGCTTTTATGCCCCAAGAAAAATGTCTCTGACATTTGAAAGGAAAAGAAAAAGCATTCCATCTGAACCGTGGACTAGTCCGGTACTGTTGGCAGGTGCTTACCACAATGTAAAAAGACTATGTTAGGAGCTGTCATTGGTTCATTACACCGCGCCAAGTATTGAACCCACGGCTAAACTCCAATCTATACTCATTGAAGATGCACTAAAAACCTGATCTCCGCCAATAAGGTACTACAGATATGCTTTACTCTGAAATGAGTGTCCACTAGGGACTTGCACGACTTGCCAATTGACATACTTACTTTACCCTTGATCTCTCCCACTTTGATATTGTCCCACAGCCAGCGAGATAAGGCGAGGAGGTCCGTCAAGTAATAGCATGTGGCCCAGCCGATGGTTAACTCAAATCAAAGTAGTTTAATATATAAAGACGTCAGTGTTTAAGGTAAGTTAAAGTCAACCATTATACAGAGGCTTCCAATGACCATACAATGATGTTGAAGGAAAGGAATTGGCTTGGTGAGCTTTTGATAGAGGACAACAAACACAGAGATAATTAAGATAAATCAAGCTTCTAAGATATCCAATTAGACTCATACTAAAGGATGTAATATTATGGACAGTTTGGTAAATATGCATTTTGTCCGGCCACAACCTTGACAGCAAAACTATTTTGGCCCCTTGTGTGATTGAGTTTGACACACCGGTTCTTCTAAGGGCTAGGTCAGTAAAACTGCCTTCTCAGAAAAGTATAGGAAAGATAGATCTGCAAGAACTCAACGGCCATTACATTGCCGCACCTGTTTCTTGAAGGTCTACCTCTCAGCATGCAATGTAGCCTAAGCCTTGCCCACCCGTGGACAAATACACTTTTACCCTGTCCTTGAAAAAGGTTCCTCAGAGCTCTCTTGTTTCTCAAAGTCCAGGGCTCTTTTGAGGACTCACATTTATCGTCAAGCGTCAGATATCAGATTCATAAGTTGGTTCAGAATTGGGTAAAACCTTTTCTGTTAATAATTCCTGTAAACAGTACTATAAAGTAAATCACGCTGGAAAGTGCACACTGGGTTGTAGGGTCTTCCATTACAGCTTCATATGGCCCTTCTCAAAATAAAAATAATATTAGATTAAATAGAATTTCGATCCCTCTGAAGATCTTCTTCAGACTATTGGTTATAGTTGAGCCTGCTGTACTGCTTGATCTTCATTCCAAATGCCAATGTTCTCTTCAAGTTCCTCTTTCGACATATCCCTGAATCTCAATTGTTGTTCTTTCTTCTTTACTATGCTAATTCTATTTCAACATTTTTCCTTTTTATTTTTACTACCACCACTGGTTTCCTCCGAGAGGTGAGAAACGTGTCCTTGAGGTTCTCAATAGAAGTGGAATCACTGGACCAGGGTTTTCTACAGGGTTACGCAATAATTGAAACATCACCCTCCAGTTAAAGGTGGACAATAAACGAGGTTGTGTTGGGAACGTGTTGCCGAATATGACCAGATCCCTTGTCTAACTGCGTGATTGATCCACTCTGGATTTACATGGCATCCTAGCTGTAAATTAAAAACATGCTGGCATATTTTCCGTAGCCATGGGTTACATTGAGGATCTGCCTTGTTGTAACCCATAGAACCATAGTGTAGAGGACGTCACATACATTCATAGAACCATGGTTATATATGTATGGGGATTACTACTTACTTTGTCTCCACACTTTTCTCTCTGATAAACTTGTTTCCTTCCTATTTATTCCCAATGAAAACCTGAGCCTCTTCGACTCTGAGTCTTTAAACTCTGAGTCGTCTTGCCTTCGTGTCTGAATCATAGAAGATATCAGGTGAAATAGTTTCAGAGTGTTTTATTGATCAGTGTTATCTGGCCATGAGTGCAGTCATCACAAACACTTGAGACTCATTTTAAAGAGAGCAATCCTCCATATTGCACGGCTATACTTTTGCTGCAAAGGCAAACATCATAATCCCCACATCTGCTGGAAAACACACTGTGTAAATCCTCCATCCAGGAACACACAGTTGGCTCCAACAAATTAACTTTGCTGCCGTCTCATATCAGACTGATGCAACGGAGATCACTGGAGGACTGCGGGCAGGAAACACGTCGTTTTCCAGCTGATTAATTTTTCCAATTTCATCGAGACACGACTGCAACCTGCTACAATTAAAGCACTACTCTGGAGACAGTCTCTTCAGTCTGTGTGTGCACGTGAGTGCCTCCGTGTGTGCGTGTGTGAGCGTGTGCGCGAGTGTGTGAGCGCTGGCGTGCATGTGTGTGTTTGAGCAAGCTGAGCTGATGGTTGTGCTTTATTGAGTGGAAAATTGAATCAAATAGTTTGCTACAAACAGAGTGCTCCCATCTCCCCCCTCCCTCCCATGGCATCTTCATCTCACTCTTTGCCCACATCTCACCCTCACCCCCCTGAGATACACCCCTACATCTCTCCCTTACAACACTAAAGACTCTCCTTACAATGTACAGTAAAAACATCCACTGACAATCATTTTTTTAGCACGATTAATCAGAGAGCAATGAGTCTCAGCGCCACCTAGTGTCTGTGAAAGAAACTAACCTGTAAGGATCTTTTTTAAATAATGTTGTAGACAAAATGTATTATTTAAAGCCCTTAAATTAAATTCGTCATGGAAAAAAAAGAGTCTTATAATGAAATGAAAAATGTGAAGTAGCAAAAGGAACATGTTTAAAATGACGACTTCTTTTTGCGTTATATATTATTATTAATTATTATAATAATACATAATAATTTATAATTAATTAGGGATGTTTTTATTCTATTTTTTTTTTATACCGTTTTATATTTATACAACACAGAATACCTTATTTACTATAACACATTCATGTTTATTAAACATATATAATAAATATATTATATACATAATATACATTTGCGACACACTTTGTCTTAATCACACGAGGAGCCTTCATTTTAATAACATGCTGGTTTCATGGCCGGAAAAAATGTTACAGAAAAAAGATTTACAATTATTTACTGAAAAAAATCCTAAAACATTTAATCACAACATCGCTTTCCATGAAGTTTTCCAAATAAAAGATTAGCATATGTTGTCTGTGCTTTATCTAAAACAAGTACATGTGTTAAGTTTTGACTCAATTTTAATAATAAAATGTATTATAATATATATTTATCCTATCCTATAAGATTGGAGCCCATTAAAAAAAGGTTTCACGGCAATGTGTACGATATGTATAAACAACAAATACTGACCATTATCATGGAGATAAAGACTAGTTAAGAAAAAAACAACACAAAGTATTGGACCGGACAAACATTTGCAAACAAAGCCACACTGAGAAGGGGAAAAAAAAGGGCCAAATTCCTCATATGGTCCAGCAGCAGGCCCCGGGGAACTGGCTGCTCTCATGGACTGTTTTATGGCTATTTTCTCATTTGTGAGTGTGTCTGCACATGTGTGTCCTCGCCCCCCTGCTGTGTCCAAACGGTGTCCTTGGGAAACGGGAGTATCCTCTGCAGCGGTCCACTCCTCAAAGCAGAGGTCTCGTCAGAGTTCATAGTTGAGCTTTCAGGAATGTTGTTTCAGTCACAATAATAAGGCTGTAACGGACAAACACAGGTGGAGACAACAAGGACCCTCAGAACGTGCTCTGCTAGCACAGTTGTTCCAAGCTTCCTCCAGAGAGTCCGGCTAAGTGTGTGCAGCTACTGTGTAAGCACTAAACATAAACCAATTCACTGCACTTGTGACAATGAGAAGTTAAAATGTGGCTCTTTTTTCCTGCAAGACTCGAAAACTGCTTACACTGAAATCTACTCTGACATGTTTTTTATTATGGGTCTCATGCAAGAGCTGAACATTTTGTTATGGTATCAACACACTCATACACATAAGCATACACAAACACACATTGCATACACACACAGTCTCTTTGTGGTCAACAAGAAAATGGTCCAACTTTGAACTACTTTACAGAACCCAGTAAAACGGTTTCTTCCATTTCCACTACAACATTGACCCGATGACCTTTAATCTTTATTCCTCCACATACAGGCTGTGAAACAGTCGTACTGACACGTCCACTGTATCTTGAGAGTTCAAATAACATCCACACCACCTGCTTAACTACTGCTGATGCCTGTCGATCACGGCAGGATGGGGGATCGTAAACGTTGGTGGGTGAACTGTGAGACAAAAGGTCAACTGGAGGAGGAAGAAGGAGGAGCAGCATCCCTGCCGATGAGGAAGGTATGGATGAATGGCATGTTCACACGCAAGGACCTCAGACAGGAAGTTAGAAGAATCTAAGAGTGTGTGTGTGTGTGTGTGGGCATGCAAGTATGTGTGTGTGTGTGTGTGCATGGACGTCTGTGTGAATGTGTGCATGTATGTATGTATGTGTGAGAATGTGTGTGTGTGTCTGTGTGTGCATGTATATGTATGCATGTATGTTTGTGTGCATGTATGTGTATTGTTTTTTTAAGTTGTTATATCTTTACAGTATGCATGTATATGTAAGCATTCATGTGTGTATGTATGTCTGTGTGCATGCATGTGTGTTGTTGTGTGCATTTATATGTATGCATGTGTATGTGTGTTTGCTTTTGCATGTATTTATTTAAGTGTGTGCACGTATGCGTGTATGTGTGTTCCGGTGTGTATGTGTGTGTGTTTGAGCATGTGTGGGTGCGTGTAGGTGTGTGTGTGTGGGTGTGTGAGTGTGTGAGTGTGTGTGTGTGTGTTGGGGGGGGTGTGTGTATGTGTGTGTGTGTGTGTGTGTGAGTGTGCGTGCGTGTGTGTGTGTGTAGGTGTGTATGCGTGTGTGTTTGAGCATGTGTGGGTGCGTGTAGGTGTGTGTGTGTGAGTGTGTGCGTGCGTGCGTGCGTGCGTGCGTGCGTGTGTGTGTATCCATGCGTGTTTAGACCCTCTTAAGGTTCGGTGATGCTATTGCTATTCACTGAAATAATTGAGTTGCTCAACAGACCATTGACCAATTAGCTCTTTGTAGGCCACATGTAGAGAATGACCAGCTCTTCTCTCCCTCTCTCTTTCCTTCTTTCCCCCTCTCTCTTTGTTCTCACAAAAGGTCATATAGACCACACACACATATAGGTGAACATCCCCTCAATCTCAGCCACATCTAAACATGAGTTCCCCGCAGGTATGTTTTTGACAACACACACACACACACAAAAGTCTTGCTGCGTTCATTCAAATCAATAACAGGCTGCAAATCAATGAGAGGCTGCGAAGAGAAGAGGACAATAAATGGAAGAGAGATGGAGAGAGGGATGAACTCAGCTGTGTTCTCATCTCATTTCCAATCTCAACACAATTAATTGGGCTGAATTAATCTCACAGTGGGCACACAAACACACACACAGACACACGCAAGCTGTAACCACAAGCGTCTACACAAGAGTTGCTGAAGGACACACAATCCTAGCACGCTGACAATATACGCTTCCACATTGTATACAATGACACCTCTGCTCCTCTCTGTGTCCAGGCCTTATTACACACACACACACACACACACACACACACACACACACACACACACACACACACACACACACATGCAAACATCCAGCTGCGAGTGCGACAGCAGACGGCACAGTCGGACATGAAATATTGTCCAATTGGATCATCCATCTGTTGTCTTACATCTTTTCTCCCCAGTCATTTCCTCCATCTTCTGTTTCTGCCCGTCTATTCATCCATCCGTCTCACTTTCACTCCGGCGACAATGACCAATAAACTTCTCAAAACAACTAAAAAACTTTTCTCAAACCCTGAAATACGCGTAAATATCTGACTGCACGTGCAATCTTGGCTCATTTCCACACAATTCATGGTTCGACCAATGGCACAAAATGTTGGACTAATGTCCCCACTGTGGGACGGATGAATTCTTATCTCAGCTTATCTTATTTTCCTGAGAACACACACACATAGGTTGTTGGGAAGATAGTCTAGTTTGGACGTATAATTGTGAAGTTTATGCTTCACCGAATCTTAAAGTTACGTAGCTTAGATGTACGTTCAAGAACAGATCTCGCCTCAATTCAATATCAAAGTAAATTGTTATACATATGTATATATATATATATGTGTGTTTGTGGGTGTGTGTGTTATTTGCTCTAATATATTTTAAAATATTACTCTTGTTTTGATAGGATTGTTAATATTTTCAAAATATTTAGCTGAAATGGAAGTAATTGACAGTGATTTTTTTTCTGCTCCTTTAATTATCGACTTACTTGAGCAAGTAATTGTATATATGATGTGTGTATTTTTCATTGAATTATTCTTCGATGTTTGGCCTCGATCTGGAAAAGTCTTGGTCTTGACTCGTCCGTCTTGGTCTGGGCCGAGACGGTGTTGCACAAACCCACCAGCAGGAATCCAATTTTCACGTGGCCTTTTGAGGCAAAGTATGAAATAAGCGTGGAAAGTAAGTTATGGCAGTCATTTGCTGCGGACACTGAGGAAGCCTAACTGGATTGTTGGATGTCTGTAATGTAATTACCGTGGTTTCACTGGAGTTATCCTTCAATCTAACTCTCCAACTCTGAGTTGAGGCTCTCAAAGGTTCGGATAATTTACATTTTCAATTATTGTGTTATTGTTGCCTATTGTCATAAAGTCTGTTTAAATGTCATCGGCTTTAATTAAACCCTATGTCCGTTTCCCGTGGTTGCCTAGCAACAAGTTTTCACAAAGTAGCTCTCATATCAAGATAAACAAACACAGGAGACGCTGAGGGATGACGCGAGGGTTCGATCATCTGTGAGAAAGATGCTAAAGAAAAACCTGCTTTTTCTTGTAATTGTACAACACTCTTACAACAGCGCCCCCTGCTGGCAATTAACGCTGGAATATCTACAGATTCATTATTGTATATGCCGAAAGAAAAGTATCAGCTCCTTTATTCATATATACATTAACACAGCTCCTGTGACAGAGAGGGAATTGAACCTCAAACTTTATGTTTATTGGATGTCCCGCAATAGCAATAAATTCATCACAATCACAACATAAACACTTACATCAGCAGAATGTTCTTACATTATAGCAACAAAACACAAGATATTTTTAATTGTTTTTTATATTTACTGTTATGATCAGTTTAGTTTTCATTCATTCATGAAGACTCGAGTAGTAGAACTCTCTGGCTATTATCTAAACTATGTTTTTTATTATATAACTTTACATTACGACACTAGGTTTAGCAAGAAACACTATTTAATTTACAACAGATTGGGTCATTAGGATGATTTTTACTTGACACATTTTGCAAGTAAACAGCAGCAAAAAATAAAGCTTTCTTTACTCAATGAGGAATCTTTTAAGTTTTTGAGATGTTGTCGTATAAGAAAGAAGTGCAGTATAATGTTTCAAAAATAGTTTGTTTTTTTTGTCATTTACTTTTAATTGTTAAAATTATTATTTTTAAATGATATATTTATATTATTAGCAAATAAAATATTTGTAATTAAAGTAAATAAAAAGACATACATTTAAAATGGCGTTTTAAAAACATACTTTTCAGTTTGTCTATAATTTGTGTTTTACTCGGACCAGGGCAAAGTGCTTCACTTTCCCTGTTTAAAATTAAACAGTATTAAAAAAGGTTTCTCAAATAAATTAATTCTCCATTTTGTGTGTATTTTGTGCCTTAAGCCACAATTAATCCTTATTGATTGATTGATTTACAATAAGAATATTAAATCATCCTATTGTAACAATATTGGACTTTTGTATGTCTTTATTTACAATTGTTTCTTTATTGATTAACTCTATTAAACTGTATTACAGTTTCTCAACCCCTCTAAACAGTCCCAGTGTATAATATGATGGATATATAATTGACCATCTTAGAATAAATAGATCCTCATCGTTTGGATCCAGGTACAATATTATAGTTATAAACATCATATCTACTTGGTAATCTGCTCCAACAGACACTATTCTTTCCATGAAAACAGATTTTCAAAATATTTCACAGCAAATAGTGAAGATGCTTCCGAATGCCTCCTGGTGGCAGACTGCAGAACTGCACCCTCTGGGGGCGCTTCAACGTGACCTTTGTGTGCTTGAGTCCTGGAGGAAGTACGGGTGATTGTCCGTGTGGACAATAGTGTGTGACTGTTTGCCTTGCTGATTACACCCTTCTCCTAGTCACAGATAAAGAGAGTGTCGTCCTGACCTCTGACCTCCTCATTTGTCTCACTCTCTGTGAAGCGCCGTCACATCCCATGCTCTCCAAACAAACTGCTTCCATGTTCTTACGGTCTTCATGACGGTGAAGAAATGAAGGCGTGCCAACAGGTGTGTAGTTGCCACGGCGACCGGAGGTACCGGTCACGTCTCTGGCCTCTGTTTAGGCGGTTTGACCTCCCTTTTATCTCGCCCTGTGTCCACTTCAGTCTCATGTCTGCTGACCATTTCAACTCCTGACCAGCTGCTGGCGACAAACATCTCCACAAAACAAGTGGTGGTCACTCACTGGTCATCTGGCACACTGTATAGTTTAAGGGTGACCTTTGCCAATAAGGTCAGTCTGGGGGTTTTCACGGGTTACCCCCGGCAACCATGGGAAGAGTCACATGGAGGTCAACCCACAGTGCAGGTCAGCAGACGGTCAAATGCAGTGCATGTGAGTGTGCGCTTTAAATGCTTTACTCTGAGAAGACGGATGTATTCTTGTACATTTTTGTTTTATTTTCAAGTGTACTTTAAAGATTTTTTCTCAATATGAAAAATATTTTATACTTACATTTGGATAATGATTAAAATACAGATATTATTTTTTTTATATATTTCAGTTTTCTTATTTTTTTAGTGTTGTCTTATAGAACTGAATTGATCTTTATTTTCTTTTTTTCAGGATTACTACTAGGATAGACACATTGTCATTGACATCTTGACCAATCAAGCACAGCAAAATTATGTCGTTCCATTTCTAGTGGATTGCGCCGGATAGTTTTTTGAATTTTTTTTAATTTACTATTATTATTGATGATATTGCAAATGCAAAAATCATGTTATTATCAATAAAACATGGATCATTATATCAGGTGAAAATGGGAAGACATCTGCATTATGTAAACATTTTTTTACACAATAGCTGTGTGACCATATATGTCATTTTAAGTTTATGATTTCTTAATCATGATTTATTAATTTTGTATTATCTTTAAATTTGATAGAGACTTCGTATTTAGCAAATTGTATAACGGTGACATTTAAGTGTTATTTTATTTTCACTCCATTTAAAAATGTAATTTCTGTTTTTTAATCTAAAACCTCATATGGATATATTATTTAAAACGTTCATATTAATATGATGAAATAAGTTACTTTATATTGTGTTTGAAAATCTAATTTCTAAAAGGAATTTTTGTTGATGATTTAATGATGATGTTTTAAATATGTGGCTTTAATACATAAATATAGGTATGTTGTCAATTTACAAAGACTTTTTTTTCCTATTGTTTCCTGTAGATAATATCACGACAATTATTTTTACATAATTACACATTAAAATATATTTAAAAATATATATATATATTATATATTTTTTATTTTAAATTCAATTTTATATATATATATATATTATATATTATATATATATATACAGTATATATATATATATATATATATATATATATATATATATTATAAAATTGAAATTAGAATTAAATATATCAGATTAATTTGCGTTTCTTTATTATTTAAAATGATCAGATGTTGTACAAAATCTGTTATACAATTTGAGAAAAACAGATCGTTTTTCACCTTTCTTCTTATGGTTTGGATAAATATCATATTTTCTTCTTCTGTTTCACCAAAATCAATGATTCAAAGCATGTTTGCTTGCAGCGTTTAGTTATTATTTTATTGCTACTTTTTGTCTTATCAACACGCCCGAGTGTTGCAGTTTCTCAAGTATGCCAGCTGGGGGCGCTGCCCGCAATGCCTCATTGCGAGTGACCTAACCTTCAACTCTGATCCGTAGTTAAGGAACTATAACCCGGCCTTCAACCCTGACCTCTGAACCCGCGAGGGGTTCAGTTTAGGGTCGACACTCCAACAGAAGCCCAACAGTGATCCAGGGCAGCTTCTGGAAAGTTCCTTCAGGGAGGAATTGCTGGAAAAATGAGGTCAGTCGGATTTTGTTTTACTTTTGTGTTTGAATATATCTTCAACATACAATCCAAAACCTTTATTATTATTTTTTTTTTTAATTACGTAATTCTTTGGTCTCTCCTGTAAATAAAATAATGTATTATTTAAGTTACAACAAACATTTATATCTGTTTGATAAAGTTTCAAATAAACGTTTATTAAGATAATTAATTCACCAAATTATGAATCTGATTGAATGTGATTCTATTTTTAATGTCATTATAGCGACCAATAACATTTCAAGGAAATCGAACTTTATGTCAAATCTTATGTAAAACACTGGATTACTTTGTTGATGCAATTACAAATATAATAACTAGAAACAATATCATAAATAAAAATATAAAAGCAACTATTAATTATGAAGATCTGAAGTTTAGCTTTTAATCATTTTACAGTTTCATTTCTTATTTTATAATATTTTTGTTAGTTGCTATGATTCTGGATTATGATGTTAAACTCTGTTGTGTTTTTTAATTTAATTTAATTTGTTTTTTTAATTTGTTTTTCTATTCCATGCAAAGCAAACATGATTGAGCTACTTTCCTGCTTCGTAATTAGGTTCTTGTTAATATTTTATATTATTAGTTATTATAAAGTTCGATCATATTAACTTTATTATTTTGTGCACAGCATGCTATTTGATCAAATATTTGATCAAAAATGTACTTTGCCATTTTATTAAATAGTGATAAACCATCATAATGTATTCAGTGTTTGATATAATTACAGAAAAATAACCCTTTTTTAAATTAAAAAATAAATATTTTTATAATATAATAGGTTTTCATTGTTGTTTAAATACACCTGAACTATTTGTTTATTTAGATTTATGATATTCAATCAGTACATTTGAAAATGACTTTGTTAAACAAAAAAAACGAACAAAAAATCTTGAATATTATTAGACATGTAGTAATTTCACTTTTAATCCTGTAACACAACTGACTTAAGAAACATCGTAAGATGTTATTTTTACCACACAGTTCAAAGGTCATCAACTCATCGACTGCACTTTTCTCTGAAAGCAGAAAATCTTGGACATCCGTCAATCATCTATAAACACTATAACATATGATACTGTGATAAAGAAAAGCCAAATAGTGTTTAAGTACATGTTCAGTAAATTCAAATTTTTCAAGAATAACTGACGAATACTTTGTTATCAGTTGCGTGTGTGTTAAAGGTGCTTAAAAATTCATAACTTAATAACAAAACTAAAAAATTAACTCAGCAAGAGCTTCATATTTTTACATTTTTAAATATTATTGGTACAAATGGGTTTGTTGTTTTTTTTTTGTATCTTGACCTTAAAATCATCTGTGTGTAGTAAAGTGTGCACAAGTCTGCATGGATTAATAAACATGGTTTTAAGCTCCAGTGAAAATGTGTGAATTTGACCCATTATTATCTATTTATAAACACTATAAACATGTATTATTATAAAGTATTCCTAATTCTCAAACAGCCTTTAGTAAACACGATATTTAAACTCAAAAAAATGGTGATGAATATTGACGTGAGTAAGTTAGCTTGTGTGAGTGTTTTTTTATTTTGAAGTGTGTGTGTTCTCTCTGTTTTTTTGGGAGCATTTAGTTCAATCTTCAATGTTAAAAGTTGAACAAAGGCAGCGGACGTGTCGGGTGTTATCGAGCACACGGTGACGAACTGCTCTTGCCGTGGCAGAGAGCGACTCGTAAAACCTTACGAGAAAATGTGGAGTTGAAATCAATTGTTGCTCCGGAAATTCAATGTGTAAAAACACAAAAATATTTTTTTGTTTTGGACCCTCAGATCATCATCACGCTAGGTTATTAGTCATAACCTCAGTAATAGAAGTCAATAGAAACAGTAAAGAGGAAACTAAATATTGTTTATTTCTTTCTATTGTCGGTCAATTTTGGGTACATTTTGGAGATCATCCTAACTAATGTAGAATATGTTATTTCTATTTATTTTTTAACAGTTATCAATAGATATATAAATGTCAAGTCATCTGTTTCTGTGGCGAGAGAACGACGGTCGTTTTCTGTTCCTTATTCTAGGGTCAAATATACCGGCAGCAATATTCTGAGCCATTTTTATTTGTTTATTTTATGTGACATAACACATTAAAGCAACATTGTTTGAGCAATATATTTGTTTTAATTCTACTTTAATAGTAAAATGCTTTTTATTGTTGATTATCGATGACACTAGAGTCAGTTTTATATATTTTAATACACTTAATAAACGCTGCTAAAACCACAAAATTAACTCTGACCTATGAGGCACTACACAAAACAACAAAATCAAAACATCTTTACATGACATAAACATTAACTTAAAATGCGAAACTCTTCATACTATCACTAAAATACAGTTACAAATCAAACACCAAATGCACAGAAAAATGACGACACACAAGCCTCTACAAAACCAACAAATTAACACGGACACAACCACACACACGCCAACAAACGTGTGTGTCCCACCATGTAGCCGCTGGTGTTGTGTAGTGATGTTGCTACTTTACTGCCGTAAATAAGAGAAACATGTTGTAAAATGTGTCAGTAAGTATTTCCCCCGTATGTAAAGTCAAGGGAGGCGCCGCAGTGGTCAGTGGCGAAGCCTGTGGTCGTACTCATGAAGTCGCTCTCACAATAGAAACCCATCCAGACCTTTTCTGACACCAGCTTCGCTTCCTGTTTCTCGGGGTCACCTCGGGGTTACTGCAGGGGTGGAACTCAGTTCACCGCGGGCGGAGGTCAAAGTTCGCCACGTCGACTGTTGTAGAGCGCCCGTTAAATGCTCGTTTTTATTCATTCACAGACTTCAATCTGGACCTGATTTAAATAAATATCTTAAATAGATTTAAACGTCACTCATGGAACGGACTCACAATGAAAATAATAATTCAATAATAAATTAAAACCATTCAAGATTATATTTATTTTCTGTGATAGAATTATTTTTATTTGTTATTGACAAAGTTTATCAATGTTTAAACCTACTTTGCACGTAAATAAATGAATCATAAATTAAATTAATTCACTGTTTTTTTTAAATAAAAGTTATAATATCATTTAAAATAACAAATGCCAGCCATGAAGATTCAGAAATATCTGTATTTATTCGAAATAAAAAGGATGTTTATTTATTTTCTAATCCTGGTCAATGTTAACATTACAGTATAAATAAATATATGTTTGGCAAAAGAGTGTGTGGACGTCAAATATTGGTCTTTGATGCTGGTTATGAAATAATCTCTTTTGCTGATCACATTAAAAATGTATTCTGACGATAAATTAATCGAATCATATTCTAAATCAAGATGTGAGCGTTTGATAGTTTTAACGTCTTTATTTTTCATTGTGTGCTAAAGTGTTTAACATTTAATATCTGTTTTTCTGCCGTGATGATGTCACAACTTCAGCTTTAGTGACAAACTCTACTTTCTTCTGAGGTTCAACTGTGGGTCGGGGTCAAAGGTCACGCGCGGGTACATGTGAAAGAAATATTGCTTTATTACAATATTAATGTGTTTTAAACTGCTTACTACATTATCACAATATTAATGTGTTCACTTCTTTACCACAAATGCATATGTGTTCGAAATCACTAATTGCCTTAAGCACAATGTGTATGTGTTTTGAAACTCCTCACAAGATATATCCCATCAGGGGTCAGCAAGGGCAAGTGAAAGAGCAGGGAACGAGTTGGGAGACGGAAGGTGAACAGATAACGGTGGGATACTCCTTAACCTTGAGTGTCATCTGTAAGACTGTTGTGAACTGCTGATGCCAATGCTCTGATGTAACCTGCACAATGAATCTTACTGAGGACAAACTAAGTTGGGAGGGGGGATGAGCAGAAGAGAATGCTTTTGATGTAACCTCCACAATATGTTTTACTTGTAACAAACTGAATAAAAAGGGAGGGACGCAAGGCCTTCGTTGGACAGTTGGTGCGAGCTAACTTCCGCGTTGGTTCTGCTGTTCCCTCCGGAGTGAAGAACAATCTCTTGCTGGTGTGAGTCTGACTCTTTTGCTATTGAACTGTTTTGTCTGTGAAACTTTGTGAACAGTTTTTCTGACATTTAACTTGGTCCTTCGAGCCGGATGCCAACGCCCTTTCTTCGGTGGATGATCGACGACGCCTGAACCACACGGTGCACCGGCCAGTGGGTCTTACAAACCCCTGGGAGACCTCCTTTCCACGAGGCCAGGAGTCGGACATCATCTACCGGAGAGAACGCTGACGGCATCCAAGACCAGATCAACTCCACCAGCGAAGAGATTGAGGTCAGTTGTGTTTTTCTGACTAAGTTGTGTCATTGTGATATAAAGCATCGTTGTATCAAATGAACGGAACGTGGGACTAAAGGGGACAACGTAGACGTCCCTCCACGAGATCACTGTGTGGTCTAAGGTTGTATTGTTGTAATACGGAGTATCATTGTGAGTATCATTGTGACACAAGGTACAAGAAAATAGAAAGAGGTTTAATCTTTTCTGTTTAAAGGCCGTACTTGCAGTACGGGGTGTTACTGTAACACCAGGACCATTTTCTCACTGAGAGGTTGTTGGGATTCTTGTCGGTCGAAACCTAACGGTGACAACGTAAAACTGACCAAGAATTTACAAAACCATCATAGAAATTGGAGTCTTGAGTAAAAGAAAGAATCTAAAACTGGTAAAACGACTGTGAGTATAAACACCCAGGGGTACCCGCCTCTTTTGAGGTAGAAGCTTGGTATCCGGTCGTTCCCAGGCATTTAGCATTTTCTTTCGAAAAAACTCGATAAGACACATACCAGAACGACATGAAGAAGGCAAATAAGACTTTTGCGGAAGCAGAAGCAATTAATAAAAAGAGAGAAAAAGAAGAACGATTGCGTAAAATTGAGTTGGCAGAAAAAGGCAATAAAGGTTGTTGTAGATTTGTGGAAAAGTGGCGAAAAATATATGATTTTTCAGGAGATGTTGATAATGAGACAGAATTGAGTAAGTTGTTGAGTAAATTGTCTTTGAAAGATAGAGAAAAGGGAAAGTTGAACGAAGTACATGGAAAACAGTGGTACGCATGTAAGACTCTGTATGACAGAGCAAGGGAAAAGAATCAGAAAATAAAAAATAAAAAACAAATGAAAGTGTGTTTAGTATCAATAAATTGTGCTACAAAAAATAAATAAAGATTTAAAGTGAAATTTCTGATCCAATAACAAAACCATCATGAACATAGTTGCTTTTAGAATCATGCAGTGGTCAGTACCTGACATGAATGAAGTGAGCATAAGTGACTGATACAGGAAAGTGTTTTAGGCTACAATAACTACACACCTGATAAGTAATAATGATACAGCTAAGGTTAAACTAACTGTTTAAGATGAAAATGAATTTGAACAAATTAATGATTCAGGAGCAAGTTTAACTGCGTCTCCGATCGCTGATAATGTGCAAAGGGGAAACGCCCCTAGAGCAGAAAAGTTGGAATTCCCTCCCTCCGATTTGCACGGGCGGGGGCCAATTCCAACTCCAACACCGCGGGTTCACTAGGCGGTAGGGGCCGGAGTGAGGGAAATACCTAAGATATATCCATGCCTGCCCGAGACACCTCCATTGTACACACCAACAATGACGACATCAAACTCAGCAGCGGCAATCCCCCCTGAAAAGAGAGTTTTGCCAGCCGTGACTCCATCTCAGGGAGACGCGATCACAACTCAGCAGCAGCCTCCTCTACAAGTTGGAATGCTGCCAGCCCTGACCTGAGCTCAGGTCATTGTGATTATAACTCAAACAAACCAGTTGGATCTGGAACTTTTGAGAAACGGGTGACAAGAAGTATGGGGGGGGGTCGGTGATTGGGAAAAACAAATGAATCCACAGCATCCACTACAAGAAAAATCAGAGCTGAAGCTACATGATATTAACGAACAGACTACAGGAGCATTCCCTATGATTCAAATGCCGAGTAATGATGCAAATGTACCATTCTATGTTTTTAGACCATGGACACCCGTAGAACTTAAAGACATAGTTAAATCTATTGCAACACCTGCTGCAGACATAAAACAGTTTGTCAAAGAAATCAGAGACCTTGTCACTGGTCACAGGTTGAACGGTCACGAGATAGCTAAATTAATGGCACTATCTACAGGAAGTAGATACGGGATTGTAATGGAGGGGTGGACGGGACTGAATGATCAAGGTAACGTCATACCATATGCGCAAGTCATGTTACCCCTGAATGACATTTTGGAAAGATGTGAATTGATCTATGCACAGAGACCTGATCCTAATCAAATAGCAGCCTGCAGACAGAATGAAGACGAAAACATAGACGACTTTAAAATCAGATTAATGGATGTTTTTAACAAACATGGTAGGACTCCGGAAGATCATCCAGCTCTATGGGAATCACATTTAAAAATGATTTATTGAACGGGACATCTTGCCAGAGATTGTCCTGAGAAAAGCAAGCGCAGAGATAAACCCAGACGAAAACACTACTCTGATGATTCGTCTGAGGATGAAGAATGACTAGGCCTACAGGTGGCGGCACCAAGGTCACTAGAAGAAGAAATTAACCTCTCACATACAAGATTGTGTTGAAGAAATTTGTCGAATTGAAGCATGTCATACTTAAGGAAATATATTTTATATAGTTACGACGCAAATGCATCGTGAATCTTTATTAAAAGGATGTTGTTTTCTTAGTAAAACAAACATAAATATGGAGCATTTACACATTAATTTAATGTTAAGTCTTTTTGTGATCAAGTTTTTCATCAGCAGGTGGTTTTAAAATTGTTGAAACAAGTTTGGGTTAAGTTGTAATAAATACAAATGTTTTCTTGTTTTCTTTTCCAATAAAACCTTTTAGCAGAAAATTGTTTTCCTGATTCAAACATGTGACGTATGTTTGTGAACGAAATAAAGGGTGATAAACAGAAACCGGCTGTTTCTAAAGCACCGAAACCACAGACAAAGAAACAAATGCTATGATGGAAAAGGTAAAATCTTAGGAAACCAATTTTTCATTTTTTTAATAAGTATTATAGACTTTATTGAGGTTAATTCCACGTAAAAGAAGAATATGTTGTTTGAGTTGATAAGTTTTAATTTGAAATTAATTTGTCTTTGTCGGAATAATGATACTGAAATTGGTCGAAGAATTTCTAAATACTAGTTTTTCAATCTAGGTGGTTTTATAGTTGTTGTGTGAATTAATGTTGTTTGACTATATTTTGGACTATGGAAGTATTTGTCTTGGCGGATAAGAGTAATTGTCCCATCTTTGAGCAAACAGTAACAGCAAAAGGAGGATTCATGTCATCGGTCCTGATGCAGAAACATGGTAGCAAGATGAGACCAGTTGCATATTATTCACAACAGTTGGATCCAGTGGCACGAGCAACGCCAGAATGTGTACAAGCCGTGCTCTCTGCGGCGCTCGCTGTGCAAGCGTCCGCCGAGGTCGTCCTGTTTCACGCGTTGACTCTGAAAGTACCACACGCAGTATTAGTCTTACTGTTGGAAACGAAAATGCATTTCTTATCACCTGCTCGACATCTACATTGCACTGCTGTATTGTTATCTCAGGGACACATTAACATTGTCAGGTGTGGAGCACTCAATCCAGCGTCATTAGTACCCACACCACTAGATGGCACTCCACATGACTGTGGAAGCCAAGTCCAAATTTTAACTAAACCACGACCAGACTTGACAGATACACCTTTAACGACAGGAACCGTAGTGTTTGTTGACGGTTCAGCGAGTAAAGATGAAAAAGGAAAAAACAAAGTGGGGTACGCGGTGACGACCGCAGATAAAGTACTTTATCAAGGGAAATTAAAATCAACTAGTTCAGCTCAGGCAGCTGAGCTAGCAGCCCTTATAAAGGCATGTGAAATGTTTGAAGGTGATGATGTAACTATCTGGACAGATAGTCAATATGGATACGGTTCTGTGCACGTGTTTTGTCAACAGTGGGCGAGAAGAGGGTTTAAAACAACAACAGGGAAAGAAGTAGCTCACAAAGAGTTACTCGTTAAATTGTTGCATGTCATCCAACTACCAAAGAAGTTGGCAATATGTAAATGTGAAGCACATTTAACAGGAAATGATCCAGTCACTATTGGAAATAGACTGGCTGATCAGGCTGCAAAAGATGCAGCACATAAAAGCTCACAAGTGGGAACAATGCTTGCACAGAAGACCACATCCTCACAAGAAACACCTGTAAAAGAAAATGAAGTGTTAATAAGCAGACAACAAAACGCACCTCACACAGAGAAGACATATTGGGGAAAACAAGGTGCTGAAACAAACTCAAAAGGTCTGAGTACACTATCAGATGGGAAACCGTGGTTACCAAAATCTATGTTTGAATGGGCAGCAAAATTGAGTCATGGTTTGAGCCATGTCTCAACAGGAGGGATGGTAGCACAAGTGAAGCAGCATTACCACGTTCAAGGGTTCACTCTATATTCAAAAAATTTTTGTCACAAGTGCCTTATTTGCATAAGGAACAATGCACAAGGGTATTTAAGACCCAAACGGGGAAAGTTCCCAGAACCACCAGAACCATTTCACACCATACACATGGATTACATTGAACTGAACAAAGCACAAGGTAAACAATATTGTTTGGTAATCATTGATGTGTTTTCAAGATGGGTAGAAATTTTTCCAACAGCACATGCTGATGCAAAGACAGTTGTTAAAGCACTGTGTGGTCGAATTATTCCTACATTTGGTATTCCATCGCTCATTCGAAGCGACAATGGTTCACATTTTCTTAACAAAGCTGTAACCAAAGTTGGTGAACTCCTGAACATTGATTTGAAACGACATTGTGTATACCACCCCCAGTCCGCAGGACTGGTTGAAAGAACCAATGGTACTGTGAAATCAAGACTTGTGAAAACAATGAGAGAAACAAAAAGACAATGGCCAGATTGTGTTGGTCTCGTTGAAATTGGTATGAGAATTGTACCCGCTGAAGGGAAGACATTGTCTCCATTTGAAATCATATACGGTAGACCTTATACCTTACCTGATCTTGCACCCAAAGGTCAGAGTATAACAGGAGGGTCAATTCCAGCACACATGAGAAGACTGTATGAACAGAGAGAGGTTCGTAAGCACAATGATCTGCCAGTTTGTTCTGACCCACAGACTTTCCAGGTGCAAATTGGAGACTTGGTGTTTCTAAAAGTGCTGCGACGACTCAAGTGGGACAGTGAACGGTGGGACGGTCCTCACGAGGTGGTGGCTGTCAGTCCAACAGCGGTAAAGGTCGACGGCCGGACCGGTTGGATTCATCAATCTCAGTGTAAACTTCGACGACTGCCTCCTGGTCCTGACGGTTCTGGAGCCCCAACCACGTTTCAACAAGACAAAAAGACAGAGTGATAAAGGTCCTCTGCTGAGCCCGGCAGCCCTGTCACTCCGACGAAAGACCACAGCGCCCCATCCTCAATTGCACGTGTCAAAAAGACCACAGCGCCCCATCCTCAATTGCACGTGTCAAAAAGACGGACGAGTGAGGAAAGGTTCTTTGCTGAGCCCGGCAGCCTTGCCCTTCACTCCAACGCATCGGACGAGAGTTTATCCGCGGTAAACGCACGCTCTCGAGGGTTCAGAAGAAACCCCAACGAATGGAACGAGAGTTCTTCCGCGGCGAACGCACACTCTCGAGAAGAATGATGAACCAACCACAAAGACTTCTCCGTTCCGGATGGGTGAGAAACTTTGGACAATGTATGATTGTATGTACTATGATTATGGGAACAGTACTAATCTTTTTGTGGGCATTGTACATCTTAGAGTGGGGTCCACCTAATTCTAAGGTAGTAGAACGAAACTTCAATCAAACTAAGAACCTGACTAGAAACAAACGAGATAAGGAATTTGATGACAGTTGTCGTTGCGGAGGGTCGAGCCTTTGTCTAGCCCAATGCAATGAAGGTGTTTACTTAGGGAAGGGACAACCAGGTTATGTCACACAAAAAGACATTAGAGATATTAGTCGGCTACAACAATATACAGGCACCTTTATCAATCTTACACAACTAACTAATGACACGGTTTTGACAATTCCGTTAGCCAACTTCCACACTGAAACATCCAACAAAAAACGAAAGGCTGTACGGTTCAATGAATGGTCAACATATTGGTTCTATCTCATGTCCCAAGAAACCTTGGCTAAGAGAGATGCATGGTGGGGATGGGATAATTATGTAACGACAGAAAGCGGTGATTATTGGCCAAAAGCCAAACGAAATAATGGCGCGAAAAATTGGAAAGATAAAGTGTACATGACGCACAGCAGAATGAATCTGATATTCACTTTTAAAGCCATGACAGAACTCCCAAACAAAGGTAAAACAGATTGTAGCGTTTTGACACTATGGGCCTGGTATGCAAATGGTCCAGATCCATTTGTCCTAATAAAAGTATGCTACAGACCAATCTTAGAAACCAAGACACACCTCCTCCCAAAAGCCACAGTAACTGTATCCCGAAAAGGCGACGTTACACCTGCCCAAGGTATTGTAGTTCATACCTATGGAGAAACCATCGAAGAATTGTTGGCAGTTGACACAGGACTCACTACTGATAACAATCTCTACCTTGAGCGTGTTGTAAACATTGCCAGATCCATCAGAAAGGATTGTGCAGTTTGCATGAGACCGAGGGCAGCAGTAACACTGGTTGAGCCGATTGGAAACTCGTCATGCGTGATGAACATGACACAGGGTTTCAAAGTGACAAATTTCTGCATGCCATATGCTCAAAGGTACCCCATAATCGGAGCAACGTCCAGACCCTTCTTGTTCCATCCACCGACAGAGGGCAAATTTATTTGCTACTCCCGAACATCCTGTGGTAATGACGTTTGCAGGGACTATGGGAGGTTGAATGCATCGTTCTGTGATCAAACCGTTAACTTGTCAAAGAATGTCTTGAAACACGTCATTCGATCCCAGTTATGGTGGTGGTGTGGAGGTGGGGTTTTGAGAAACAGATTGGTAGAAGAATGGACAGGTAAATGTGCTTATGTAACAGGAGTACAAGAGACAAAAACTTATGTGTTGGATGATGATGACCAAAGTGTAGACATGAATGTAACTGACGCGAGAGCAAAAAGAAGCATTCTTGATTCACCAGTGGTTCGTAATACACCTGTTTACTTTGATGCCATTGGTCAGCCCCGAAATGTTCCCGACCAAGACAAACTCTTAGACGAAGCAAACGCGGCTGCGTCTCAGCTTCCGATCTTTGGAGGGTTGTTTCCGGTCACCACTTATAAACACACAGAACTCATTAATTACCTGAATCACAAAATCAACACTCTGACTAACTTCACTGAAGTTCTCCAAACACATGTGGCCTCCCAACTGCATGCAACCTCTCTCATGGTTGTACAGAATCGTCAGGCGTTAGATATGATCCTGGCAGAAAAGGGAGGTGTTTGTAAGTACATTGAGAGTACAGGAGAATGCTGTACATATATCCCGCTCCATACGCTTCAAAATGGAACAATTAGCCAGACACTAACTCTGTTAAGAGCCTACCGTAAGAAAACTCAAAGCATGGAAGGTGTGGTCCCCAATCCAGTCTTACAATGGTTAAACGACACGTTCGGTAGCTGGAAAAATGTAATCCTAACTGTTGCCGGTATAGTTGTGTCTATTATCTCATTTTTAATTTTCTTAATAGCATGTGGTGTTCCTTGTTTGCGTATAATGATGGCTAAGATAATGGACGCAGTTAGCGTCAAGGTAGCTGCTCATGTCACTGTAGCCATGGCACAATACGAGTTGGTGCCACTTGAAGACGACTCAGAATGCGAAGTCTAAAATGTATCGATGATATTCCAGTTTATTTTGACGCTGTAACTGAAAAGTCTACCAAGGCAGAGGTTATGAGCCGAGTGTTTTACAAATTGGAAATGTCGGGAAATGTTGTATATATATGTAATGGAAATGTTGGCTTCTTGCTGGGAAAGGGTTTCTATCTTCTTTTTGCCCCCAGGAAGGGTTTTTGGGGATAGTTTTCTTCCCATTTCAGCAATCAGTCTTTTAAAACACTGTTTAATATTGATAAACAGGAGGGAAATGTGAAAGAAATATTGCTTTATTACAATATTAATGTGTTTTAAACTGCTTACTACATTATCACAATATTAATGTGTTCACTTCTTTACCACAAATGCATATGTGTTCGAAATCACTAATTGCCTTAAGCACAATGTGTATGTGTTTTGAAACTCCTCACAAGATATATCCCATCAGGGGTCAGCAAGGGCAAGTGAAAGAGCAGGGAACGAGTTGGGAGACGGAAGGTGAACAGATAACGGTGGGATACTCCTTAACCTTGAGTGTCATCTGTAAGACTGTTGTGAACTGCTGATGCCAATGCTCTGATGTAACCTGCACAATGAATCTTACTGAGGACAAACTAAGTTGGGAGGGGGGATGAGCAGAAGAGAATGCTTTTGATGTAACCTCCACAATATGTTTTACTTGTAACAAACTGAATAAAAAGGGAGGGACGCAAGGCCTTCGTTGGACAGTTGGTGCGAGCTAACTTCCGCGTTGGTTCTGCTGTTCCCTCCGGAGTGAAGAACAATCTCTTGCTGGTGTGAGTCTGACTCTTTTGCTATTGAACTGTTTTGTCTGTGAAACTTTGTGAACAGTTTTTCTGACAGTACAGTTGATCAACACGCCAGCTACAGTTTCAGTCAAATAAGTCCTGAATAAGTGCGACATTAGCGCGAGCGCTGCTTTTACCAACACGTCAAACACAGGTGATGGAGTGAGACTTCATCTCTACGCTTCGCACCTTCTACTTTCAACCGATGATGAACGAGCGACGGGAACAAACTTCACGACGCGATGGAGGTGGAGGACGAGCGCTTGGGCGACTCCGGCGAGATGATGCAAACGCTTGAGGTCAGAAGACACTGAACTGAAGTCTGCCGTGATGGCTTTCTCCGATCAATCCTCGCAACTACAGCGATGACACCCTCGTCGAATCACCTTTTATACTCTTTTTTGGATGATTTTTCTACACATTCTCATCATATTCACAAACTCCAATATTTTCTGAATCCAGTTAAGATAAATATAACAAAATATAAGAATTATTAATGTGTGAAATAAACATAATAGACAAACTTTACACGGTAACAAAACGCTGTGAAAAACTTTGTAGATCCTTCTTTTGTTAATAATATCTTATTATGATAATATTTCACATGACCCTTATACTCAGGTACGCCACGGTTAGACACAAACATAAAACATTTTGATTTAAAATTCAAAAATGTATTTAAAATTCTGCTTTTATGTGCCTTCCCTTCGTTCTATATTTAATTGCTTTTTTTTCCCTTTTTTCAATATTTATAGAAGGTTTAAAAAAAAAACAAGAGCCTTTTTTTATTAAATACATCCTTAAAATTGGATTTTGTGGTGTTTTCCTATTATGGATTTTTTATGCTAGAAAAACATAAAGAAACCTGCATTTTTTGTAACTTCTGCGCGATTATAATCTTAACCAGAAATCATATTTTAGCATTTTTCTGGTCAATAATTGCAAATTTTTCAGCCAAACAAATCTGCCATTGTTGACTGGAAATGCAGCCTCTAGATTTCTTTGCTTCTGGTTAATCTTATAATAATGCAGATGTTAAAAAAAATGGATTCTTCGTCATAATCATCATAATCATCCTGGATTGTTGGCTAAAATCAAAGTAGATTTTTTTTTATTTGTGACCTATAAAGATGCTCATGTTCCAGATAAGCAAAGGGACATATCTTATCGATGTCAACAATGATACAGAGACTTTCAATAATATATATATCGAGCCTCTTCAAATAGAAAAGAATATCAGGATTAGACTCAAACGTTCTGTAAAGTCCTGTATAAAGATGAAGGCATTGACTTTGACACATGTTCCCTTGACTCAATATATAGTGGTTCAGGTGCTTAAAGTGAAGAAATTTATACAAATCTAAAGGTATCTTTTTCATGTCATCAAAATCCCGTTTCCCTTTTCTTTAGTGAAAAACCCACATGTTAGAGGCGATCTGTCTCCACGGTAGCATCAGAGAGTCCATCATCTGCTTTATAATTTGGATGTTTGGAGAAGAGACGAGCAGAAGAACCTTCTTCAGCAACTGACGTGACAGAGAGATGGAGGAGCTGCACAGAAATATGCCGGGTTCAGCAGCAGGGCAACGACTACTTTCTGATTCTTTATCACACGTACACACACGTGCACGCTCACACACACACACACCCTTGAGGCTCCAGTCACAGCAGGCTGCGCTGCATTAAAGTGTGTGTGTGTGTTTGTTTGTGAGCAACCTTCTGCTGGCTGGGCTTCAGGACGAGAGAGTGACAGATAGATGCAAACCAGGGAGTCGAGAGAGCGGCTGATCACCGCTGAGCACAGACGTATCGCAGATCCCTTATATTTACACCCCGGATCAGATACATAAACTCGATAACCATTTTGAAGGGATCGCTCTCAGGACCCACTGGGTGTATTTTCCACCGTCGCACACATGCTGACGTACATTTCTATGACACGCGTGCTCATAATGTATTCCAGCTCTTCATGAAGGGATCAATAATAAGACATTTTCTGTGTAAAAATAGCACTTCCTGCGCCGCAGACTCATCGTCGTGGCTAGGGACGAGTTTTATTTAATTGTATTTTTTAAAAGAGACTTTCGAGATTGTCACAAAACGTTCAGAAATGAATCTCCAACTGAGGAAAAAATTCATTTTTTTCTTCGTCCTTCGATGTATACATGATCTTTTCATATGGAAACACGTTAGACAGTCCTTGCAACCAACCGACCAACCAACAGTACCTTTATTGGCTTGTAAAAGCCAGAGATTGATGAATGAAATATCACTCTTTGTGAAGTGTTTTCCTGATACAAACCAAGGTTCATACCAACGTGGGACACATTTAATTCTAATACTTTTCACCACATTAAGAGACTACGTCACTCCCAACTCTTAAGACAATCCCATTAAAAAAAAATAAAAGTCCCTTTTTCAACTTGGCATCTATTATATTACAGGATATTTGGGTTAATATACATTCTTATCAACCATTTTTAAATGAAGAATGGTTGTTTTTGAACCCTTTTACAAGTATGAGGTATGAGTATTATTTAGCTTTTATCCAACACAGGTACTTTAGAAACTGTTTAAAGAATGAAAACAAAATGCGTCCAGAAACTACAAATAAAATGGATTTAAAGATGGGTTTTTTACAATAAAATAACTTTGAACATGTTTCCATATTATTATTATTTTAGGGCTACAATAATCTAAGCTTATGTCATGATAGTATTGGAGGTTCAATCGTGTGTGTATGAGATGGGAAGGTCAGAGGTCATGACTGTGTTTTTAAATCCATGTTACAAAACCAAGCCCGAAATAACGCACAAAAAAACCTGTTGCTTTTTGGTCAGGTTTCTAAAGTTTGGTGCTACTGTGATACTGAGTATCTTAACTATCCGTAACTATCATGACTGCCTCAACCTAATTCCAGCCCCTTCCAGAATGGGCCTGGCAGAAACTACACCTTCTCACCTGGACATCCTTTTTCACTGCACAGCTCAGATTGGTGGCCAAAGATGGAGACCTAATGACCAGGACTGGAAATGATTTCTGCTTCTGTAGCTTCACTGTTAAACCACACAGAAGATGAAGGAGCTTCTGACATTCCGTGTATAACCCATAGAGAGACTTTTGGAATTACATAAAAGTGACAAAAGAGCAATTATATTTTATAGATAACGAATGCACACACAAAAAATGTTCTACTACAACACCGTACTTACATGGTTTTGACTCTGGAGGGAGCCAGAAAAAAAAATTTGAAATGTACACATCTAATCACATGTTTCAAATGTTAATGTCTTCCTCTCCAAGATGAGACAAAATCTTGCTGTTTGACCAATCACAGCAGAGTGTGTGTGGTTATAGTAAATAAGATTCAATCACCAGAAAAAAACAAGCGTTTTCAGTGGGCGGGGCTTAAGATCATTTTCTAATGTAAATAATTCTATTAAAAGAGAGTTTTGTACAAACAGACAGATACTGATGATACAATAGAGTCCAAGATCTATTTAAGACACACTTAAATCAACACATATTTAGGTTTATCTGCTGATACTAGCAGACGCAGTGATGAATGTTGTTATAAACAAAACCAAGATTTAAAAAATGAATCTATGTTAAGCAAACAGAAGTTCTGCTTACAACAGAACATTAAAGATCAAACGTGCAAACAATAGCCTACACTAACTAGTATTTACCAAACCAATAAACGGGCGTACAGCTTTTATATAAAGTGGACAGAGTGGACCAATTATCTCCAGGAGGCGATAAAGGTTAAAATGCTTCTTGGAACCGCCAGGAGGCCGGTTCTGTCCCTTTACGTCCCCGAGTACAGTTTCATGAGAGAACTCATGGGAGAAACTTTTTTTCAACGATATGTAGACCCTGAAGCCAGTGACGCCACAACTGTATTAGTTCCTTTAACTCAATTCGATATTTACTGCCTTGTTATTTGCAGATCAACAGCATGATTGCAGTGTCTCAAGAGAGATTTATTTTCAATAAATAACATAACTATTGTAAAAAAAAATACATAATAATAATAATAATAATAATAAAAACGTAGAAAATGACTTGAAGATTTTTGAGATTTAATGGTATTTATCAGAATTATGTTTGGATGTAATATAACTTGAATTAGTAAGATAAAATGGATTTAGATGCATTTTATTATTCATTTATTGTAATAAATTGAGCATTTTCTTTCTCTACTTCATATATGAACATTTCTAAACTTAATACGACCATAATACTAACTTACGTTGTTTACCTTTTTCAGAACCAGACCTTCATGTCAATCTTGTCCTCCTGTGATCCCAAATTGAATAATTAAATTAATTGAACGATTTTGTTATTTATCATAAAATGCAAAGCATGGATCATTTTAGCCGTACAGTTCTGAAGTTGTGTTTTTTTTTTATTCATCACATATTCAGATTCATACAGTTAAAGAATAACTTGCTTAGTTTTATGTATATTGCGAAGAACACGTGTGTGGAACAGAACAAATACATAAAACCGTCTGAGATCTTTTGACAGTACATGTTATGAAAATAAAAATATATTGAAAATCAATTTTTAAAAAAAGGAACGTGTTCTCTGAGCGACGATGAACTCTTTCGACGTATAAAGAAGCACGTTTTGAAAACTGTTGTAAAAACTGTGTGGCCGCCCAGAGGACTTCCAAGCGCCACCTGGCGGCCAAATACGGTAACAAAATCTAAACTAAAACGAAATATAAGCAACAATTATAGTTTCCTTGTTTATGTTAATTTAGTTCCGGATTCAGGTTCGCCATATTACGTCTGGTTTTCAATAAATGCTTGTAACTAATTGGAGAACAAATGCTATAAATAATCCAGGGAACAAAATACATACAAATGCCTCCCAAGGACCGCTATTATAGATTTTTTTTAGATATAAACGAAGTCATACATTTTATTAATCAACTGTTGTTTTGTTTTTTTAAATCAATTCAATGAACGAAATATATTTACACTGGAAAAAACATTAACACGTTAACTTTGTACACACACGCCCCCTGGTCGTCACGGTGATGTACCTTCTGTATTCTACCACCAGGTGGCAGCAGTGTTTTTCAAATACTAGTGAAATGTTCCGTTTCTAAATTTGAACTATTTAACTAGAACATAAGTAGGAACATAACCTGGTTTAATAGCCTTACAGTACATCATCTCGTGTAGATACCTAACTGAAATTAAACTGTTCTATTCAATTTTTTACTGATGGTGATGTGTTTGTATTGTTTAACCAGTATAACAAACTATACTAATCTCTTATCGAGATTGAAGAGGGTCCAGACGAGAGGACCACAGACAAAGCACCGTAATGATGAATCAAGTAATACTATATTTCTATTAAAATGTATTCTACTATGTAGAGTAACCTACTTCCTGATCTCTATAAATGTTAATGGTCATAAATAGCAATTAAAATAATATCCCTTTTTTTAACAAAGGCTTCAGGATGTTATCCTTTCATTTCAGTGTGCACTCTCAGCTCATGACTTGTCTTTGTTGCAGGGGGGACTCCAGGAAGAACTTTGACCCCAGGACCGTGTCAATCAAAGACCAAAACAAGCTAAGACAGTAAATATTCTTCTTTCAATTTAAAAATGTTGTTGATTTTAAGTTTAGTTATCATTTTTATAATGTTCAGGGTCATGTTTTTACATACTTAATAATAATATATAGCATTGTAATATCTATTTGAATGATATATTTAATGTTCCCTTCTATTGGTTTACTCAGGGTACAGTTAAAGGAGTTCTTACAGCCTGGGAAATTGGTTGGACAAATTTAATTGTATCAATGACCAGTTAAGAAACCTAAAACCACTAATATAATTATTAACTAAATGCTAAACAAAACTTCAGGTTAATGTTTACTATACTGTATGATTAAGGTTAAAAATATTACTAGTATAAAGTGGGCTGGTCTGTCAATAACTCCGAGTCTAATCCACCTTTCCTGGCCCCATAGATGTAAACAGGCCAATCCAGCGTGAAGAAAGCATTAGACTGTTCCTCTTTCAGTCCTGTGGTGATGGGATGTTACATAAGGCGGACCAGCAGGCTGGTTAAAAAAATACTGAAGCAAGATATTATTGTTATAAGTTCAATAGAATCTACATCATTTTCTTTTATATATTGTTTTATTGATTTCATTTTAACAAGAACAATATTTAGCAGTGTAGCAATATTGTGCAGTTTGAATCTCAATTGCCACGTTCGGTGCATAGATTGAATAACACTGATGCTTTAGTAAATCATTGATGAACTGAACAAAAGAAGGACAATCAATGAGTATATAAAGATTAACATTTTTGTATTAAATAAACAAGATAGACGAACGAGAAGGTCAAATAGTCAAATAGTAGATAGTCCAACGAATATGGTTTAACCAAGATGGTCCTACCGAGATGTTTCTACAGAGATGTTACAACCGGGAGGTTCTAAATGAGACGTTCCAACCGAGATGTTCTAAACGAGACGTTCTAATCGAGACGTTCTAACTGAGTCGTTCAAACGGAGACAGTCCTACAGAGATGGTCCAACCGAGACGTTCTAACCGAGTCATTTCAACCGAGACATTCCAACAAAGACGTTCCATCCAAGATGGTTCAATCGAGACAGTCCAACCAAGACAGTCCAACCAAAATGGTCCAACTGAGACGTTCCAATTAAGACATTCGAACCGAGATGGTTCAACTAAGACAGTTCAACCAAGACGATCCAACCGAGAAGGTCCTACAGAACGGTCCTACGGAGATGTTCCAACGAGACGTTCCAACCAAGACGTTCCAACCAAACGTTCCAACCAAGACAGTCCTACCAAGACTGTCCAAAAAAGATGGTTCTAACCGAGAAGTTCCAAGCGAGAGGGTTCAACCGAGATGTTCCGACAGAGAGGGATCCACCGAGACGGTCCAACCAAGATGTTCGGACAGAGATGGACCAACTAAGACGTTGAAACTGAGAGGGTTGAATCGAGACTGTCCAATCGAGATTGTCCAACCGAGACGGTCCAACCAAGACGATCCAACTGAGACGATCCAACCGAGACGATCCAACCAAGGCAATACAACCAAGATGGTTCAACCGAGATGGTTCAACCGAGACGCGCGTCCACAAACAAACGTATAAACAACCAACTCAACATAAACCCGTTGTACAAAGAAATTCACTAAAACAACATATTTAACTTAAACCATTTCCCAAAAGTATAATCCAGACTTCAATATCAAGGGTTCAGTCCTTTAAGTATATTCCCAAGTGTGCTTGTGATCCTCCTCTCACCTGCCAATGTTCACCAAAAAACCTTGTGTTGCTCCTAAGCTTTGGAAAGATCTTCCTCTCTCTTTGCACTTGATGGAGTCTACTGCAGGAAATACCCGCCGAACTTCCTCCAACTGAAAACTCTGCTGCTGGGCGACAGGGTTAGAGGGCTTCGCACCGATTCGTAAAACCTGAGATTATGATCATAACTCAGGGGTTCTACTTCATTTGGTGCTCGCCCTCTAACCGCTTCCCTGTTGGTTTAAACTGACGGGATCATTGTACCCCCAGCTGGACGGCGCTCCTGACAGCAGCATCACTAGGGCCCTGCCGCTCAAGGATCCAAATCCACTGGAGCCGCGGGCCTCGGGGGGATGGCATCACTCAAAAACCGTATGAGCTACTGATCCTGTCGCCACGTCAAGGAGATTCGAGGCTCTAGCGAAAGTTGAGGTGGACGCCCAAGAAGTGACTGAGCAGATGTCTTTTGCTGCAACACCCCACGAAAGAGCCACTGAAGCTGCCACACCACGGGGGGAATGTTCGGACGCAATGACACTGATGACTCAACTTAAAAGGAAAGACACTCAGAGCTAATGGGGAGAGCACAAAGCTCACTCACTCTCTTCATGGATGTCAGGACCAGAAAAAGTGAAACCTTAAACGAAAATTTTTTACTAATTTGCAGCAAGCCCAGCCGCACCGCTGGTGAGCTGCTGCCATGAGCCCCAGGAGGGACAAAACAGCGCCTTCAGATGTCAGATGACATCAAGCTTCCAGCTACTTTGTTGTCAGCCGGACTAATGGAGGGAGCAAAAAGCTTGCTCGCTCTCTTTGTGGAGACCTCAAAAAACAAAATGTCCAATGGGACTTGATCAAGAGGCTCAAATGTCAGGCCTGCAAGAGAATCCAGCACCAGCTGGAGATCTCACTGAGGGCTGGACAGCCTCACAGGTGGTCAAATCCTGTAGGCCCCCGTAAGAAACACCCCACCAAATGGTTGGTACGCGCTGAAGCACAAGACTTGCCTTGCTGCTATGGCTGATGCGAACACTCTCAGTGTTGCCACAGTCCGTCCGTTATCCAGCAAATGTTGCGGGAAAGACAGGACAGCAGAAACCAATCAGGAGCTGTGGTCCAGGGACCTGTCTTCACACCAGCGAGAGAACATCCCTCATTTGGAGGCATAAAGCCTACGTTTAGAGGAAAGGGGCCTGGGCATTCTCTAGAGCAGGGGTGGCCAACCCGGTCCTCAAAGAGCCGGAGTGGCTGCAGGTTTTTGTTCCAACCGATCCAGCATGCCCAGTTTAACCAATGAGGTTTTAGCTGAAACAAGCAACACCAGACTGACAATCAACTGATTACACTCCTAAGACACCTGATTGGTGAAAAGGTGTCTTCTTGATTGGTTGGAACAAAAACCTGCACCCACTGCGGCTCTTTGAGGACTGGGTTGGCCACCTCTGCTCTAGAGTGTGGAGAATGTCCGGGTCCAGAGTCCCACTCAGCTCGTCCCATGCAAAGCCACACTTTAAGAAGCAGGCCCAGCACCGGGGTGCCTTCAGAGTCCCCATCAAGACCACATCTCGGCAGCCGAGACTCGGACTCCTTGACAGTCTGTCTACTACTATATTCAGTGCGCCCGGCACATGCTGAGCTCTGAGAGAGAGCAGGTGACGATCTGCCCACAGCCAAATCTTCTTTGCCACAATCAGAAGGTCTGGGGATCTGACTCTGCCATTGCGATTCATGTACGCCACGGCGGTGGAGATATCTGATAGCACTAGGGCGTTGGACTGTGACAGTTGGGGAGAGAGGTGAAGCAGGATGTTGGGAATTCCTTTCAACTTTAGCCAGTTGAGTCTGTACACAGGTCTGTTAAAACCCCGCTGGCGTAGCCTGACCCGAGGTGCCTCCCAAACCTGCCAGAGATGCGTCTGTGAACACCTGAGTGTAATGAAGGATGCAAACTAATCGATCTCTTCGTCTCAGGTTCGCTAGAGAGTTCCAAAACTTGATGTCCTCCAAAACCAGAGCCGGAAGGCTCACTTTTCGACCTCGGTTCCGCTTAGGGTCTAGCTTGGCACGACCATCTCTTGGGCTCCCTCATATGTAGCGAGCCCAGCCACACCGCCATGTGAGCTGTTGTCACGAGCCCCAGGAGGGACAAAACAGCGCCTGCTGTCGTCACGTGGCGCCGAGCTTCCAACAACTGTGTTGTCAGTCGGAGAATGGCCCAAACCTCAACACGGAAGTGAAAGCAAACACAGCTGATTGAGCCGGTCTCCCGGGCATCTGTATCTTAAAGGCCAATAAAAGACAGTGATCGGGGTCTGTCCTTATGTGGTGAGAGTAAAAGTTATGTGGTGAGAGTAAAAACCTCGCCGGCTCTGAGCGGCGGAACATGATAGCTTAGCATTAGGAGCAAAGACTTCAAAACATGCGAGTAACTTACGGTCAGAGGCTTGAAGCTGCGCACTCTGCCAGTAACACTTTCATAATAAACCACAGAAGAATAATATGTTGCGTATTTTATAAAAGGAGGAGATTGCTCACCCACAGCTGCTGCATCTTCGGTGACTGCTCAGCCGATGATAGTTTTCCAGGGCCCTTGAGGATAAACCAGTAGCAGAGCAGTAAGAGGGCGGAGCACCAAATGACCTAGAACTTGCTTTATCACACAATAACTTGCTGCATCGCACAATAAAGCATGAATCCAAGAGAATATCCGGGACTCCCGATGACCAACAGAGCTGTAACAGAACGCCGACGACGAGCTAGTATGTGGCAGTACTGAGAAGTAACAAAAACACATCCAGTTTAATTCAGGGGTGAGATCGATAGACAGATCATAGCGTCATCAGCAGTAATGTGGATCATCACTGATCTGTGGTGGTAAAAAAAAAAGAAGAGATAAGCCATAACGCAAAGCTCTTGGTATACCAGTCGATGTGAGTCCCTGCCCTCACCTATAGTCACAAACAGTGGGTTGTGACCAAATGAACCAGATCACAGGTTAAAACGGCCTAGATTAGTTTAGGCTGGACTTGATTGGGTAGAGGGGAGTGGAGCTGCTGCTCATCAATGTTGAGAGGATACAGTTGAGGTGGCTTGGGAATCTGATTATGATGTCTCCTGGATGCCACGCCGGTGAGGTGCTCAGGACATGTAATAAAAGACTGTGGGTGAGAACATGGTGGAGCTGGATAATGTAGCTCTGAAGGAGAGTCTTCGGCCCTCCTGCTGAAGCTGATGTCCCCGCAAACTGACCCTGATGAACACAAGAAGACAAGACATAAGCGATCTGTTCCGTGAAAGTCTCTGTATGGAAGTATATCAGTGCCATCGGAATATAGACACCGCAGAATGGCTGCCTTTGTGCTTGGGGCTATTTTCTATTGCTTATGATGTGTTGTGTTATTTCATTATTTTATTGTGTACTGACACCACAACAAGTGTTTTGTCCTATGTTGTTTTTACAAAAACATGTCATAGGTTGAAATTTAATTTAATAAGTTTAATTATTTTAAATATTGTTTTTTAAGATATTGAATGGTCGATTAATTCAATTATTTGTTAATTTAAAGGGTTTTTTTTCTTAATAATTGAACTAAAAAAAATAATAATAATTTTAACAAATGTTTATATTCAAATTCTAATTATTCGTCACGCAATTGTTTTGCACGCCACATAATTGGTAATTGTAGTGGCACTTTTCTACCCAGTGTTTTATATTGAATGTAAAAGGTCACGAATTATATATTTATAAAACGTTTTTTTTTGTTATTATTATTATTATTATTATTATTTTAACAAAAATAACCTTACCCATTGTAATTCCGACAATAATTGTGAATAGCTAGCTTTTTTGGTAATATACGACTTCGCTCAACAATATTAATTAACACAGTACACTTGTGTACACCGTCTGCAGTCGCAAGTCTTATACTCAATACTACAATACCCGTCATGCCAATTCCTCCAAAACGTCACATCCGGTGGCGCTGTTGGCGGGCAGAATGTGCGCCTGCTAGTTGGTTCTAGCCATTGTGTTATGCAGACGGGCAACTCATTGTATTGAATTGTGTGTGCATCCTCGGCTACATCTCCTGCTTGCTATCGCTGCTACAACGCAAGACTAGGGTCCGAACATCTGGACCTTTTATTCGGGTCTCGCAGTGCCAGCGTTTTCCAGTTTTCTCTTTAGGTAAGGTCTACTTTGCTGATAGCACGGTAGCAGCGCCGGCCATGTTGGACGCTGCAGCCAAAGGCCGCTCGGCTTGTGGCGACGAGAAACGTGCATTCGTCACACTTGAATCCCGTAAATGTACATCAGTTGAACGTTTCAAATCGTGCAGTCACTGCAGGATTATTTTTGTAGCGCCACAGAACGGCAGTTTGACCGCAGGTGTTTTAAACATGCGGATCATGCCCGCGGTTCGGTGTCGTGAGAAGTTCTTGCAATATTCACAACTCGTGTCCAGTGACATCTTTTGCCATCGGGAAACTGTTAAAATAACCTTTCTGCACAATATTTTCTGCATCGAATGCGTTGAAGCATTATGGGTAGTTTGTGTATTTTCTCTTCAGTGCAACATCTATCCAAGCATTCGTCATTGTCACACCCATTTGTTTGAAACACTATGAATGATCGAACCAAGGCAAACTTTATAATTTACTCTCCTTGTTTACACTTTTTCGTCTTTCTATCTATGAGGGAGAGAAAATATTTATATGTGCATATACACACAAGTATATTTCGTCGGAGAGAGGCATGTTTTCCACTGCAGTGGTCAGTACCAACTGAAAAGGTGCAACAGGGTAATGCATGGCAGGGCCTCATAGAAGTGTGTGTAGTATTTAAGGCATATTAAATAAATATTGATTTCTCGCTCTATCCAGGCTGCATCAAGAGCTTGTCACACTTAAGCTTAAATCACAACTAGTGTTGTACAGTAGTTCAAGCCACTTCCTCTTGCTGTTTGTAAACAAACCGCCACCAGGCAACCAAGCAATGCAAACCAGATTACTGCTTCAATACTGTTGGATTTATCTCAGGCTGTTATGTTTGGTGTTTTCTCTGTTCATGCAAAAGACATTCCTAACGGAAGGGAATGATCTAAGTAATCCCTCTCCATCTGAATGAAATTTTATTTTTATTGAATGCTTGTGTTGAATTTTTATTAAGACACCACATATTTCTGATAGGCTTGGTGTAGGTAACCGAGTAGTAGTAAAACACTAATGTGTTTTTGTGTGTTTTCTCAGTGACGTTCCCACCACCCGTCAAGCTGGCAGCAGTAGTAGCAGCGAAGAAGGCCAAGAAAGCCGACGAGGAGGAGCAGCCGCTCGCAGTTCCAGAAGCTGCTGTTGCGGCGACCGCCGCCTCCGATGCCGAAACCACAACCCCGGCACCTGCAGCCGATGCCACAGATGCCGCCCCTGCTCCGGCAGCGGCCGCACCGGCAGCAGCTGAAGAAGAGGAGGAAGAATATGTAGTAGAGAAGGTCCTGGAGCGCAGATTGGTGAAGGGCAAAGTGGAGTTCTTGCTGAAGTGGAAGGGATTCTCAAAGTAAGTATGAGTCGTCGCATACCTCAGTCTAAGCCGTACTTGATAGGAAATGCCTACAATTTACCAACTTGGGTGTCCTATCCAAATGGAAGAGAGGGAAACATGAAAAGAATGCGATATAAATGAAATCATCCATTATATATGAGTTGGATCATCATCTCATCTATTTTTGTAAAACGTCTTCACTTTTCAGTGAGGACAACACGTGGGAGCCGGAAGAGAACCTGGACTGCCCCGACCTGATTGCAGAGTTCATGTCGAAATATAAAGAGAAGGAGGAGAAGAAGAAGGAGGCGAAGAGAAAGGCCTCTAGCGAGGCCTCGGGAGACTCTGAGGAGAGAAGCAAAAGGAAGAAGGACGAGGTACGTACATGATTTGTTGAGGCGAAAAAAAGGTTAAAAGCAAAAAAACGCATGTCATTTCAACCATGGCATATTCTTATTTGAATGTCATTAATCACCAAGAGCAGTCTCTTAAGATTTGAAGTGTATATGTGACATGTAAAAATGCAGTAGCACACTGGGAGAAATGGGATGCCGTGCACTGATCATGGTTTCGTCACCACAGGGGGAAAAGGCACGAGGGTTCGGCAGAAACCTGCAGCCGGAGAGAATCATCGGAGCCACAGACTCGAGCGGAGAGCTGATGTTCCTCATGAAGTGGTGGGTGAAGACTTTTACTCACGCGCCGAAATGACATCAATAATAATACTGTCATTAGTTAAGGGAATGTTGAACAAGATAGTTAATACCACTTAAAATGAAGACTGCATTTTCACTTAATGAAGTTTGTAACATTATTGGTACTTTTGTGGGCTAACTGGAACGATTTCAGAGGGTAAAGTGCTAAGGGAATGTTTTGGAAACTGTTGTTTCCTGCTGGTTGTTTCTGGCGTTCTCTGTCTGCCGGTACTTCTAAATTGTAGCATCAGGTGGACGAGCTGATATTCTCCTGTCCGTACACAGGAAAAACTCCGATGAGGCCGACCTTGTGCCCGCCAAGGAAGCCAATGTCAAGTGTCCCCAGGTGGTTATCTCCTTTTATGAGGAGCGCCTGACCTGGCACTCGTACCCCACGGAAGAGGAGGAGAAAAAGGAGGAAGAAAAAAAGGACTAAATGGAGAGCTTTGGAAAAGGAGGTGCACCAATATTAGGGTGGGGGAGGGGGCACCAAATCCAAAATTGTCAAAAACTCTTCAGTGTTCCAGGATATCATAAGTGATCTGCTATTGTATCTGAGTTAAGTGATCCACGGGCAGGTTTTGAAAAGATGTACCATCCAGTATCCTGACAAGTTTCCATTTCTAATTCGTATCTCATTGTCTGCAGCACAGGCAGTTCTTCTGCTGCCTGTGCTCCACAGCAATGTTAAATCTCTGTGTGCTGTGGTGATATATTACTGACATGACACCTCCCTCTGATTACTGTTGAAGAACCTGCTGCTCCCTTAACTTGGTCAGGACTGACATCTTTCAGCATCTTCTCTTTTGATGCCGCACAAGATCTCCCATCACATCAAAATTAACCTGAGAGGCGTTACAGTCTGAAACACCTTCCAAAGCATCTGGCTCTTGTTGCCATTCCTGTCATCAATTTAAAGATTGTTTTCCCCATCACTCTTAAACAAAGTCAAGCTGTTTAGGATTAATTTGGAACAATCGCGGTCCCCCGAATAGTCAACACCTGGACACACACCTTCTTGTTGAGGCGACTACAAAAGCTGGCAACATTTTAGACCCTGTTTTTATTCGTCTTTCATTATTCGACATAACATAAAACGCTGATCTAGATCAGTCTGACCGACTCCATGATCTTAAGTATGACACATGCGTGTTCCTCAATGTTTGGGTTTTATTTAAATTTTTTACAATTTATCCAAGTGTTGGTCATAAACCTGGATCTATGTCCATCCAGAACTGACCGGTTTTGTTTCTTAAATTTCAACACATCTGTTGTGACTCATCTGGGCAACATCTTGTGGATTGTCATTCTTCTGTCGTATTACAAGCGACCGAATGTAGCCCAGCATGACGGTCCTTCATTCCTGACCCCGGCCAAGAAAGCATCATTTTCACTGGACATCGAACAAAGCAGATGTTCTGGATGTTTAGGAAAGGAGTTGATTTTTGCCAAGTCTCATTAAACACTCAAAAGTAAATGCTGCGTTGCAGTGCTGCCCTCTTTTATTAGTCTTTATTTCACATTATGTCCAAAATGATGTTTCTGTGATCATTACTGGTTATCTAGTTAGCTTTTTCTATCTCTGAATCATTCTCTATTTAGCAAACTAGCTTGTGTTGTCCTGTTGCATGTTTATCTTGAGCTGGCACCGTTGCTGATCTTTTATTTTTTCTTTTCTTTTGGACAATAAAGTTGTTTCATTTTCATAAATGGATTTTCTCTGGTTTCCTATGTGGTATTTGTATACATGTTTTATTTAAATTTACCAGTTACCAGTCACTTGAATAACAATTTGATAAAAATGTGTTTCTACTTCCGAAGAGTACCATAGCACGTCTTCCTATTTGCCACATCTTTCTGTGTTCGTGAAGGTTCCTCTGCTTCTCTTCCCATTCTCTGGGTTTTTATTCCCAAAACGTAAGAGATCACTTAAATAGTGCCTAACTTAGTGCAACTATGACTAGTAAGAAGTAGCATCGGGTCTCTTAAAAATCTGAAACATGGAGACATTATGCAGACCATTTAAAAAAACAACCCTTTATTCAACATTTTAACAACTTGTTGGCTTGATTTCCAGCAAGCTTTATTTGCCTCATACAGCACAAGTGAGTGATTTCACTCAAGTTCAAACCAAAATAGATCAATGTCTGTAGGTTTTAACTCCCGCACAATGAAACAATTGATCTCGGTTTTAATAAAAACACGGTTCCAGATGTGCACGACCGTACACAAGAGAGTAGTGTGGTTGTAGAATTGTTGGGCAAAATATATGAAGGGTTATTAGTGGACCAGAGTGCATCAATTATCTTGGTTATAAAACCATAGACTGACGGTATTACACCAAGAAGACTATGCATAGACATTTAAATCTGTGCTGAATCTATAGATGGCTAGAACAAACTTGTTTTACTTGTTCATGTGGTGCTTCAGGGAGTCTAAGCTTCATCAAGTGCATCTTTACAACCCCGCCTTAAAAACAAGTGGGTTGTATGGAAAGCACATGAAAATGTGTTGTTTTTTTTAGCAAATACAGTTAAACAAATGACATAAATAAATTTAAATATTTTAATGTTACAGGGCGACCATTTGAAAAACGCAATACCTCATTTATGGCCATGTAACCTAGAGTAACCATGACCAAAGTCAAGGTTTTCATTCAAGATCTCCTCTCTGGATGTCTTAACATTCATCTTTCTGAGCTGTTCAAGCTTCTATTATGGATCGATTCAACAGTTAAAATGCTGCTTCATCACTAGTGACACTTCCACAATGAGTTTAATCACTAATAAAAAGGCCATACGTGCGTTTAGAAGACCTAAACCGTAAACAGTGGGCTCTTTGGTGAAGGCCTGAGTGAAGTTTCCTGAAGCATGTCGACGATTTCACATACATTTACTAGAGTAAAACAATGTGATGCTGGTATCAGATTTCAAAAAACCATTGTAATAAATCACGGCACAGCAGGCTACCACTAGTGGTACAGTGGTTTTGTATGATGGACCCCTGAGGTCTACCATCATTTGAAGGCAACAACAGCCAGTGTTTCTGACGGGTGATGCTGAGCCCATTCTTCCATTGGTTGAGAAAGAAAGTCACAAGCTGGTCTTCAAAATCTATCCATTAGGAATCTAGAATACAAAGTATTCCCCGTTTTATGAGGTGGACCATTATCTATGACCAGCTTTGTTGCACCAGAACTGGGACTCTTCTGATTCTACCTGACTGAAGTGCAGGTGTGAGAACTGAGAGAGTACTTCTTCACTTCTTTTTCTGCTTCTTGCTGGCTTTGCGACACATACTCGACTGTTTGACCTTCCGTGTGAGTGGATCCACTGTCACGGTTCCGTCTGGCCCCACTTGAAGTTGGTACTCTGAAGAATCCAGGGGTCTCCCTTCCTCATCTCTTAAACCCGAGAACACCTCCCAGTGCAGGGTTCCTAGTTCACGTTTCAAGTCTTGAAGGTTCCTTAAGGCTTCCTGGCGCTCTCGGAGTAACTGAAGACGACGTCGCTGGAGGGCGGTGACCTCGCCTTCAAGGTCCTGCAGGACTCCCAGTTTTCTCTGGCGGCAGTTCTGAGCAGCAATCTTGTTCTTGCCGCGACGCCGGATGTCCCTGACGATGGTCAGCTGGTCCTCAGTGAGCAGGTAATCGGTCAAAAGGTCGTTGAACTCCTCCACCGGCAGGTGAACGATCAGCTCAATGGAAAAGGGGATCTTCAGAGCTCGTGCTTGCCGCTCGTCTCGGCTCCTCATCTTAATGTCATGATGTCTGGAGAGAGCCTTGTGGTAGAACCTGCTGTCTGGACTTTGTCTGAAGGATCTGCTGGGTTTAGTGGGGAGTGTGGGGGGAGGGGAGTTGGAACCCAAGGGCTGGTTGTAGGTGTGGTCATGGCCGATCCACTGGTCCAAACATGGAGCCAAGATCTTACTGTCACCAAGGTTTGTGGAAAAGAATTTAACATCTTCAGGGTATTCTCCACCAACGGCTCCAATCTCCTCTTCTTCCTGCTCCTGCTTGATGGTCACCTCGACTTCCATGTCTGTGGAATCAAACTCTTCCTCAGAGCCGGTATCTCCATATGGAGACATGGAGGAGGAGGAGGAGCTGGAGCTGGAGGAGGAGATGCGAGATGAAGCACTTGAAACGCATGGAGATGAAGGACTGTTGCTGAAGTCCAGAGAGAGACCGGAGTCAGAGTCCAGTTCATTCTCAGCCTCTGAAAAAACAACGAGAGCCAAGATTAGACCCAAATCTTTAATCATATTTTCATTAAAAGTGTCATATTATACAAATGGACCTTATTATGGTACTTGTGTTTAGGGTTTCTGGCTTTTTAAGTTCTGAACTGCTTAGAAGTTTGAGTTGAGACATCCAGATTTATTAGCTTCTCATTTCTACCCGTATTATTCTAAATTACCTTCTGCTACGGTTTGACATTCACATAATATTTTCCTCAAAGTTGCTTTTGAAGAGACAGGTCATTAATAATGTGTCAATAAAATACAATTATGCCGAAACATTATTTGTCAACAATTCATGACCATGTGAGGAAAACAAGAAAAGGTGTCAATTATGTTGGTGATCGAGACTAAAAGTCGTTTAAAGAAAAAAAATTATGTTGGTGTAAACCACTTTATACATTGTTCATTTTAAGTGTATAAAACGCACTTTCACCAGACTAGATTGACACAGGGCGAGTGAGTTCAATCACGTGGGAAGGAAATATGATTCATAGAAAAACATGTTTAGCTGGTAATTCTTGGTAACAATAATAGAACAACATAACTTGTTTTGTTGGCTTTTTCTATTCAAACCCAGTATATAACAACGGTTACATGAACAAAGAGCTATTTTAACCAGGACACCAACCCTCTCCCTGCCTTTTCTTTTTACTCCAACAGTCTCTAAAATGTCTCTAGGAAATATTGCGATTAGTAATTTGTATGTTTTTTTAAATAAACATTGAAAAAAAACATCCGTATCTTCCATCTTACAGTATATCTATTAGTCTATTATTAGTAAAAACAGTTCTCACCGGGTTGAGGATGAAGAGCCGGCGTCTGCTCTGGTGTTGCCGAGGAGCTCGACTGAACATCGTCTTTCTCCTCCGTGTTAAAACAGTCTCCAACGATCTCTGGACTGAAGCCATCGTCCATATCTAGGTCCAGATACCCCATCTCATCCAGGATGGAAGCATCCTGCAGCAGGTCATCGAAGTCCGCCTCAGCCGCGACATCTTGCTCTTCAGCACTTGAAGAGGTCGAGGCAGAGGAAGAGGAGTCCAGTTGCAGACATGACATGTGTTCATCTATTCCTGGGGGGAGCAGATCCATGCTGAAGGAGCTGAAGGGGTCTTCGGTGCTCAGTGGAGGATCTTCACTAAGCAGTCCCATGTGATCCGGGGGAGTGTGTGTCACACTGGCGGCTCGTCTTTCATGCGTGGAACTGTGGTCGTCTAACTCTTCACTGGGAACGAGTGGAAGAAGACCTGGCTGCTGATCTTGAGGAAAACCTGAAGTGGGAGGAAAAAGATCATCAGCGATTCAAAGAAAGAAAAACAGCACAAGAAGGAACTCTTGTCCTTCAGGCTGACGGAAATCAAACTGAAGTTGTGTATAATTGAGACATTGTAATCACCCTGTGTTTCAGGAGTTTCTTTATAACGGATGAACGGATCACTGGCAGCGGCGATTTCGTGTCCAGTATCCGGCTCAAATCCTGGGTGGATGCTCTGAAAGAAGAGGGGGTAAGATTTGTTTAAACAGTGTCTGCTGGACCAGACTATAAAGTCTCAACTTGTCAGAATGAAAAAAAAAAAGTCATTCTCGTTCTTGAAAGTTGAATTGATTTGTTCACTTATCCAAGTAGCTATTGTCTTACGTAGCCACCTTAACAAATTATCGTACCTCAGGAGTCAAGATAGCCAGCAGGTCCTGCCACTGGTGGTCCAGCTCGGAGGTGGAAGAGTCCATGTGCGGGGGAGGGGAGCAGTGAGGCAGGTCTGCGTTGACATCTCGGACCTCCTCCGAGAAGGGAAAGGTAACCTCCAACAGTCTCAAACACTCCTGGAGGGAGGTCTGGAAGAAAACAGTAAAATAAGTTTAAGATTAAACAACACCAGGATCAGGAGGGCTTGAAGCTTGTCCCAGCTATACAGGGCAAGAGCCTGAACAGGTCACACAGAGACACACAACCATTCACACCAATTGATTTATAGTACTTTATCAACCTCTGTATGGTTTGCTGGAGGCAACCAGTGTAAGCATGAAACATACAAGCTCCACACAGAAAGAGTGTCGCTCCTGATTTAATTCCGCTGAGCTGGCAGTGGTTTTGCTTCTTAGCATGAAGCGTCCAGCTCTGATTCCAAGCATGACAGATGTTTGGTGTGGAGCTTCTGTCAAATTTTATCACAGATAATAGAAACTCATCTACCCTTATCTGAAAAAGCGATAGTTATCCAGGAATTTCACTTTCTTTTTCTCGACTGAACAGGTCAGTGTTTGGACTCACGTCAGTGGTTAAATAATTAACATTTGGTTGGAGGAAACGAAAGATTAATTTAACAAAAAAATGAAGTATAGCCATGCATGTTGTACTTAGAGGGGACAGAAAGTATTTTTAGAGCGATATAGAATTAACAATAGCAACACATTTTGTCACATTAAAGTTAAATCATTGTTTTGATATGATTGATATGCATTTCAGCAGCAACGCTTAGAAGCTATATATGGGGAATTAAATACCTTCAAAAACTCTAAATTCAAATGAAACTACAGGACATTACTTAAAACCAGTACATCTGTTCCTTGTCCCACTGTCAAGTTCTCCTAAACACTAATTTTATTTAGACTTTTTTTGCTAAAAACCCAGAAACCAAGACAGGATAGTATTTACAATTGCCAACTACATGTGTTATATATTAGGATATTTATTTTTAATCATTGTTTGATTTATGTCAATAACAATTGGGACTTTTGATGACAACAAAGTTGATGCGACGTTCAGGATTATTGCCTTTAGGATGGATAATTATCATGACTGGATTATTTTTATAATTAAATGTCAAACACATTAAAAAAAAAGGTTCCAGAGATCATTGGATTAGACCTGAACTATCACTTTAAGATTAAACTGGTATAAGCAGAAATTTAGATTCAAAATGTTTGTCAAACAACTTGATGTTAAAATATATATTTTGTTTCCTGTTTGTTGTTGCACAAGTCATTACTTGTCGGTCACAGTTCACATAGTGTCTTTTATTGTCTAGTGCATAACAAGCCCTGATCTACACTCCCTGTTTGACCCACTAAAGTTGACAAGTTATGGGCCAACATTACCTGGTTCATCTCCTGCTGATCCGACTGTCTTTGCACCGCTGAACTTTGACCTCTACCTGGCCTGGCCTGGTCATCATGGCCTGACCCCTGCTGCTCTGACGTACTTCTTTCCTGCGTTCAGAGTAGAAGAACAGCAGAATGGGATCAAATAGGTGTTTGTGAAAAGCCCTGTTGACAGTATAGAAACCCTATAGAAACCCTGTAAAGTGCAACGTAGACCTAGAGACAGACAGCCATGTTTAGAATAACTTCAACCTTCTCATGACACGTCTGGAGGCTTATGAACTCAGAGCCCCCCAACAGCTGGTTGGCCCTGGCATGTGCAGCTTTCAATAATATTGAGAAGGACTGAGGTAGCTGTGGTGTTTATTATCAGACGACTTGTTGAAGTTCAACCACTTGTTCAAGACTAATTGTGAAAATTACTCTTGAATATTTTCTTTATAAATGAACTCATCCCTTACTCATGTTATTAACGTTACACAATTTCAGTCATAAACATGATTTTCCACTGAGGGTCAGCAGGACTTTGTAAACAGGTGGGATTGCAAAACTGTGGATGTAAAGTGTGTCAGAACACTCTGGACCAGGGATCAGGTTTCAAAACAAGCAAGCTTGTCACAAGAGTGTTTGTCACTGATCACAGGTCTGCTTGTTTTTTTTATGCATATGAAATATAATAAAATACTTTATTGATTTATCTTCATCAACATTTTTGTTTTTTTTATGTAAATTGTTTTTCAAAGTATTTAAATGAATGGAAAAATGTATTCAAGGAGTTAAGAGACGAGGTGGTTTGAGAAGGGTGTGTACTTTAAACCAGGGTTGAGGAATTATGCGGTCTTTTTGTTTCACCATGACTCAGCAGTTGTGCTTTGAACACGGAGCTGCACAAAGTGCCGACCGAAGAAACTAATGTGGCCCTTTTAATGTTTTAATGTGGCCCTTAAGAGGTCAGAACTACCAAACTGATCTTGTAGAAACAATAAATATTAGATAATTTCGTAATAGAATTTGTTACATTCTATTCTTATCTATTATTAATTTCATTTTTGTCTCTCTTGTTCTGACTTTAAATTATAAAATAATATATTATATTAAGATGGTTTTTCCCTTAGCTCTTAAGTATTTAAATGTAAAAACATTTTAACACTTTTTAAATTATTTGTTTCGTTTTCATCCCCCTCAGTGAGGTCTTCTTCTACCTCTCTGGCGACAATAGCTTTAAAAGTTTAACCTTTAATTCACAAGTTTATTTTACCAAGATCTGATGGGCAAATATAAACCAATTGTCTGGTCAGACATGTTCTAAAGCAGCTGTTCACCTCACTCTCCATCTCTTCCTCCGCTTCACTGTGGACCACTGCGCCCCTCAGACTGTGTTCTCTCTCTGCTGCAGCAGCTCTGGAGATGTGTGCTGGAAGCTCCGGCTCCTGCTGGACCAGCCACGTCACCACCTCCTGCTGAGGAATCTAAAGGAACGAGTTTCAAAACCAAGAACCTTTTCAAAACATCCAGACACGCTTACCTGAAGTCGATCCAAGGAACACATCCAGCTCCGTAGCCTCTGTCTATAGAAGTATTCGTCGAGGTCGATGCTCTTGGGGTGCAGGTCCTGTCCATCCTGTAAGCGGTTGCGGAGGTTGTGGAACTGTGTTTGGGTCAACAGTGAGGTCGGGCCGTGGATCATCTCGTGCAAGGAGGGGGGGAGGTAAGATTCAAAGCCGACATCCAACCTGACTCCACACATGCTGAGCAGAATGGCCACCTGGATCAGACCCTCGGTGAAGTACTTCTTGAGTGACAGCATCGTCTACTCACAGCGGGCCACAGTCCCAGACCCTTTTAGAAATGTCAAAAATTCTTTTGTGGAGGGTTTAAGGCAACTTAGTGGAGTAATTTTACACTCACACCATGTGTGACAAAAGTCAAACGATAATCCCCACGAATAAAACAGAAGCCCAAGATTGTGGAAACAATTAAAAGTCTTCAATCTGTAATAAAAAGAGAAATATATTAGACAAATATAATACACGCTTCATTACTTAATTCAAACCAAAAACATTAAGTGAAGGTTCCAAATGAAAAAAAAACATGATGTATTTCATCCTTTTGTTATCTCAGGGTCAAGGTGACCCGAAAGAGTTTGCGGTATCCCTTGTGTTGTCTCTGGGTCAAGGTGAACAACTTCCCTGGCTTCCATGAATACATATGCAGTGGTGGAGGTCGTTCACCTTGACCCAGAGACAATGCAAGGGATACCACAAACACATTTGTTCTTGAGCCACCGGGTCACCTTGACCAGAAACGGTTAAGCTTTTACGAAGAAATATAATAATAATTAACACTTCTCACTTAAAAACAACCTCTCACTTGAATGTCAATCATCTGTTTTTTTCTCTTAAATAATTATTCATTTTCTGGCCTATAAGCTGCTAATTTTCCACAAATTCTGAACATTTTGTTTTATACAATGATAATAAGTAAGTAAGTTTTATTTGTACAGTCTTTCACAGACCAGGGTCACAAGGCGCTTAAACAACAAAACAATAGGCAGTTAAAAATAAATCAAAATTTAAAAACTTAATGTAGCCACGATAAGGATATTTACGCATTAACAGCCTCCAGGAAGTGCTGTATCAGGAAGTGAAATGAGAGACTGATAGGAGGAAAAGATAATACTCAGTAGATGCTGGATGTTGCAGACTAACAGCGCAAAGAACTAACACAATGCAAAAGAATGACAAAGGTTTTCAGAGGAAATAAAATAAGATGAGCTGAACTTGGCAATGACTGTTCTGGTAGGCTGGTTATTTATTTTACATCTAGCTGTTTTACTGCTGCGTTACATGTCATTTAGGGAAAGCAGCCTTTATTTAATGAAAAGGTCAATCTGTCACTCAGTGGACACGCCTCAAACTACTTCTAACCTCTGTTCTAAACCTGCCTTTAATATGCCCTGTCAGCTGTTTGCATGAATTGGTGCAAACAGCTGAGACAGATTCCTGGGAGCCGATAAATGATACAGACATCATTTGAAAAAACTGTCAATAATGATAGGGTGCATTTCCTGGAAAAAGTGTTGTAAACCATGCTTGTATCCTGAGAACATTTATTGATGATAATCCCTCTTCATACTTTTACTCGTCATAAGGGCCACATAAATATAGGCAGGGGGCCACATGTGGACCACAAGCTCCACATCGCCCAGTTCTAGGATTCAACCCCCCCCCCCTGTTCACCTTAATAATACAAAGACAGGTCATTTTGCTGTTGCTTTTTATATCAAAGTAGACAACCTCAAAACAAGAACAAAGAGGAGGAGGCAGTACAGTAAACTGTGTCGCGAGGGACATAAATCTATTTCCAGTGTCTTAATAAAGCCCCGTCACAGCACCGTGACATCACAACAACATTTTTGACTTGAAATAGCAGCTGTTATGATCAACTGTTCTATTCAAAAGCTCAGGATCTGTCCTAGCATGACTCACAGACTGTGTCACTCTAAATTAACCCATCAGGCACTGAACACTTCTCTGCAGGACCGACGATAAGTTCTGCTGGTCAGTAATCTTTCTATTGTCAGCGTGATGGCAGCTCCAGATATCAAGAAGCCGTTGTGCGCCGGAGATAAAGCAGAAACTTCGACCCACTTCCACTGACTGTTGGGTAACCACCTGCCCGCCCTGCAGCACCACACTTACTCACCGTTGCCACATGATGCAACTGCCTCTGTCTGCTGGAAACTCCCTTGGTCACCACCCTCCCCGGATCTACTGGTTAGACTTCCATGACAGGATCATGGAAGCTGTGTGTGTGTGTGTGTGTGTTTATCATCACATTGACTTCTAAACTGTTGTGGATACATTTTATCTTTTTGGATGTTGAAGGAGGATGCACATGTTTAAGAAGGCGGCTGATTTGCACCAGCGACACCTAATGGAAAATACTATTATAAAACACTAAGATAAAAATCTAGGATGAAAGCAGATGGATGACTTACGCTGTATATTATAAATTAAAAAACGAATTTTTTACACTTTTAAAAGAGATGAATGACTCGAAAATGTTTATTTTTAAGATAAGACAGTTTTTAATTACTTTTCTTTCTTTTTTTAATCATTTTTTCATTATAGATAAGACAAGCGCGACCCCGTTTAACTCTCGTGCGATCATTACTGTTATCGCGTTATCTGACAGTTGAAGGAGCCGTTTTATGGTCCAATCAGAGCTTTTTCCAATCATTCCTTTAAATAGAAAATAAAGCACGACTTTGTCTCCATAATATAACTTGATTTTAATACACATGCCATCAACTAATAATAATAAACAATACACACACGGAGTTACAAACACACATCCAGGAATAGGTTTATATTTACTTTTGAGTCAAAACATGCATTCGGAGTTGTTTTGAGTCTATAGACACGCACACAGACATGTTATTAATAAAAGAAATGAAATTTAAAAAAGTGTCTTACTGTGGCAGCCTTGTGTCTTTGAGCGTCAAACTACTTTCGGGTTTCGGTTGTGACTGAGCATTTAAAGCGGGCTCCATTGATGACGTCACGTAGGCTCCACCCACCGATGACACGTCGCTGTCAACTGACTGAGTGAAACAACATGTTTTGAAGATGGCTTTTAAACACATGTATACGTGGAGGAGGGTTGATCTATATATAGATATATATCTATATCTATATCTATATATATATGTATATATATACCTTTTTTTTAAACTTGATGCAGAAAAGCCATGAGGTTGAATACAATCATACAAAGTATCCCAAAGTCATACAAAGTATCCCAAAGTAACATTTTAAAATGTTGACTTTTTTCATAATAAAAGTGTTGACATGATATCACTTGCAATAAATCATAAAGAATAATATATAAGAGGTGTTAAATTACTTGAAACCAACCAACTCGGACCATTTTCAATTCCCACTCTGTTAAAGATGAGCATTCAAAGTCAAAATCTATTGTCATGGTGAGTATATTTTAGTGCTAACTGATGATTTAAAAAAAAGTAAAAAAATTGTATCTTCAAGTGTCTCACGCAGTAAAGAAAAAAATGAATTACTTGCTATTGCATGTCTTATTACACACAACCACACAAATAAACTCACACACGCATAAAATCTAGTATCTACTCATAGACAGATGTTATTATATTCCAACAATTCAGATTCCAAATAACTATTTTGTTCAACCAAACTATTTGTATGACATATTTACAGATAGACCAATGAAAACAGTTCACTTATTATTCTTAATATACCATACAATCTCGAAGAACCTACTGTTGGCAATAAAAAAAAGTAGAGGCATATTTGATCAAACACACTGTGGTTCATGGAGAACAAAATTAGGCCTTCAGAGAAAAGAACATTCTGGTGAGTCATTGTGTCATCATGAGCTCTGATGGTCATAAAAGAACGTAACAGAGCAACGTAACTCCCCACGTCGGAAAGTTGGTCAAGGGTCTCCCAACAGGACAGGAAAGGTTTGGAGAGACATCCTTCAAAACCTGTAAGGATATGTTTCCAAAATAGTAGTCCACAATTGTTGTTGTAACATGTAATAACGTCATTCATGTTTAAAGGAAGCGATTGATTTATTACTCCGGAAGGATGTGCAAGCAAGTCAAGAAGTCGCAGAAACTTTGTCCAGGCTACAACATTTACGTTTAAAACAATTTTAGTGCTGTTGAAGTGCTTGTTGTGAAATGACAGGGCCACCTAGTGGTAAGATATACACATTTTCTGTCAGAGAAGACAAAAAAAAGAGTTGCTAACACTGCACACCGAGTGTAAAAAAAGGTGTTCAGATGAAAATTAAGATGTATAATGCCAGTTAAGTCCGTATTTTATCCAGATTATGATTCGATTTCGGAAATAACCACGTGTTTAAAGAAATATATAAAAGGAAATTAACAAATAACAAGAGATGGATGTTGTTGCTGGACTTTATTTTTATTCCAAACAAATGTTTAATACACATTTAACACAATTTGTCCGAGTAAAATGAAGCTTGTGCGTCACGAAAGGCAGCATTGTGAGTTGCATATCATGCTCTTGTTCGAGGCACAGACATGAATATCAACGATTGACAAATAAGAACTTAACACTTGAAAACACATGTTGGCAATATTTAAGTGTATTACCTCTTAAAAGAAATACATTTTACAGACTGGAAATAAAACTTCATAATACAGATCACTCCCTTCATTATTCCATTGAAATATTGTATTGGTAATTTTGTCGAATAGGTAAGAAGTAAAAGTACTGAAGAGTTTAAAAATGTACATCTTCCTTTTAAACGACACTTACACAATATATCTGGAAATTTGAACATCTGTGGAGGAATTGCACTGATCCAGGTGGCCTTGGTCGCTGATCCACTCGATCTAAATGTCACTTCTTTTGTTTTGTACTTTCTAAGGATTGAGAAAAATTCTATTTCAATTCAGTTAAATTGAAGTTTTTAAACAGGTATTTTAACCGGGTCTAACTCAGAGTGTGTTTCATTGGAATTACTGGGAGATTATTTAATCATATCACAGCCAAGGATTTGTCATTTTTAACAAAGAAATAATATAAATACTAAACATACTTCTTTTAACTTTGGAGTCCTATTCTTCACACTAGCTTTGAGCATCAGGTTTATCCAACAAACCATTTTGAACACTTAAAATAAAGCTTTCGAGAAACGTTTTCACCATTTTTACCATGTAATGGGCGGACACTGACTAAATTATATATATTGAATAATGCTTTAATTAACGCTTGTATGAAAAATGTACAACAGTCGAAACATACTGTAAAACAAAAAATCAAATAATTAAAATTTATAAAGATAAAAATATCAGGGAATTTGAATCCTGTTTCACGTGTTTAACCTCAGTTTCTATTTAAATTCATGGAATGAACCTGGAATGTGTGCCACACTTATCAGAGGCACTAAAGAAGATGTAATTCGGAGACTGATGTACTATAAAGTTTAGAAATGGTTATGGTTTAGGGGCCAGAAACATGTGGCCCAATGCTAACACATTAAGCTAATAAGAAGGTTGTGTATATGTTCCCTGTCAGAGAAATGAAATAACTTGGAATTGCTAAGCACCTTTGAGAGTATCTGGGTACAGATTTGTATTTAATACAAATTACAGGACATCTGCATGTAAAACTTTCTTAGCATATTACTTATCAATAACACATTGGTGCCTTTCAAAGACTTGAATAACAATCTTTAAATTATGAAGTAAAAACAAATGCAGATTTATGGGTCTATCGTCTTAAATTCTAAAACTGGAATGTAAGATGCAGCATCATGAGTAAATGTTATATTTGTTGAAGTTCAAGTTATTTAAACAACCTGTAGGTGTACGCGTCACCTTCCTCTGCATCTTCTTTCCATTCGCTGACAATATTGTCACTTATTAGGAGCCCGCCTCCTGCTCCTGCCCGAGGGCCTCCAGGAGAAGTCCCATAGGTGTCCTCTTCAGGCCGATGCTCTCCAGCTTGTTCTCCAGCTTGTTCTTCAGGTTGCGTAGTCTCACGGACGCATGGATCAGAACCACTGAGACGGACCACGAATGTCAACAAAAACACTTCACTTTGTACAAAACAATTCACACTAAGAAACAGCAATAAGGACCAAGACTTTAGACATGAACAAAAATGGGTTTATCATGATTTTTTTTAAAATATAATTGGTAAACATGTTTTTTTTTTTCCATCTGAAATTTCAAGTGAAGCATCATTAATCCATTAATAATGACATGACATCAGGATGTAATCCAATAATGATCATCACCACTTGAATTTGTAATCTAGTCAAATCTTTATATTTTGGTTTGAAGAGTGACCGACAGAGTGGTTAGAGGGGGAGATTTAAATGATAGTTGGTGGAGCCACAACTAATAGGCTATGCTGCTGGACTTGTTTGCATTTTGCTAGTGATAAGTCAACCACCAGGGTCAGTATTGAATGTTCATGAACAATTGGGATGTTAGCATGTGAAGGCCAATACTAGTGATGGAAAAAAAATAATCTACAAAGCCAATAAAACTGTGTGGATCACTTACTTAGAATAGGAAACAAAATCCCGAACAGGAACACAGCGACAGCACCCAGAAGTGTTAGGATCATGTAGGAGCCCACAAGGATGGCCAAAAGACACATGGACGGGTAGTTTCGACGGAAGCGGCGCACGGGAGCCTGGTTTTCAGCGACCCAGACGAAACCCAGGAACACGAGGGTGACAACAAGAGCGCCAACTAACAACTTGAAGGGTTGAAAGTATCTAAGAAATGAAGAGAAAAAAAAAAAGCTTTTATACTACAAAGAGGTTGGCAAAAAATGAAAATAATGAACTCTTTTGTCTGTACTTTTACTAGTGTTGAACATTTAATTTCAAAGATTGAACTTTTGTTACATCAGAACATGTATTCTATAAGTAGGATCTAACGGAAATCTGGATTCTGAATTTCTTCCCAGATGTTGTGTCTTTTGAGTTATTGTGTATACGTGTCCTATTTCTTAAAAACCCTGCTTCATCTTAATCTAGTCTTCTAATGCTACCTTCCTTTTCAATTATCAACAAAAATAAATCAATCGAAAGATTGATCAATAACACCGATTGTGAGTCCGGCCAGCGAGCGTGAGGTCGGTTGTCATAGAAACGCGTTCTCCGTGCATGTAGCTTTAATGACCACAGGAAAATTCCACGATGCCGTTATTTTCATGATCCAACTTAATATCAAGAAGAAAGGTGTGACCATGTCACTGATGTCTCCAAACACAATCGAACGGAAGGGTCAGCGTCAGGACTCACCCGACCAGCAGCAGCAGCAGGACGGCGGACACCAAGTAGTTGCTCTGGTAGTAAAGTAGGTTGTTGATGATGCGGTTGTTCCAACGCTCCAAGTTACGGAGGTCTGGGGCGGCGAACCGGGCCGAACCCAGAAGGAAATCGTCCAGAGTACGGAGAGGCGGCGGCTTGATGTCTGTCATGTCTTTTTCTGTAACGATTGGAAACTTCGTGTACCAGAATGCAACGCGGGAAAGGGGCGGTGCTTATCGGAGCAGCGCAAGAAGCGCTCTATTGTGGTGACGAAAGTACAGAAGATAAATAAAAATCATTAATGACATTTAAATAAAATAAAATAATAGACATTACATGACTGTGGCATACAAAATCACATTTTTAATTAATAAAATCCGTAGAGAAAACGGGGTTGCAGTCTGCTTCGATCCGTAGCCGTTGCAGCAGTTTACCACAGGGTGATGGAGGAGGTGATGATGGACTCCACAGTGTAGAGCTGCACCACCATCATCCGTGGAAGGTTGAATATCCTCAGTTGACACAGGAGCTATATCTGTTTCGGGGCTTTTTTAAACAAAATAAATGTTAATGATTGTGTTATATCAGGGTCAAGGTGACCCTAAGGCAGGGGTGTCAAACTGGTTTTCACCAGGGGCCACATCATCATAATGGCTGCCCTCAAAGGGCCAGATGTAACTTATAAATGTAACTAAATGTAAGCTAATGTAAAATAAATGTAACTACTCCTTAATGTTAAATGACTTTGAATGTATTACTTGAGAGGGGGCATAACTACTGTAAAACCAACAATTGTGAGCTGCTAACAACATGTGTGATGTAGCATTTTACAATAAAATGGCTGCACACAGCCTTGCATGTGGTACTAAACACATTGCTACACATAAAAATAAGTCAACCTTACAGCTCAAGACTAACAAGTTTCAACTGAAATAAGTCTGACAAGCAAGTTTTCCTGTTGATGCACATGTTTCATCACACTTGTCATCTCAAGCAGAGAAAAACTAAATAAATTGCAGGAAAATCAGATTGGTGAGTCTTGAGATATGTCCCAACAAGAAAGAAAGTCTCAGTTCACAACCAGTTATTGGTCACGTTTTTAGGTTCCCCAGCTTATATATTGGCTGTGTCAATTCTTGTTGATGAGTAGATGCCTGACACACCAAGTGGATCCTCTCCACCATCCATTGGTCATGTTATGAAAATAACATTATTTTTAGCTGTGGCTTTCGTGAACACATTCTGCTGTGCTTGCAGTTTGCCTTTTAATTCTTCGGCAATTTGTTGTTTTTCTTGATGGGTAAATGTGGCATACTTGGCTCCGTGTTTGGTGTCAAAATGCCGGCGTAGATTGTACTCTTTGACAACCGACACTGCCTCATAGCTGCTGCGCCATGGATTGCGTGCCTGCGCTTGTGAAAACCTGACCGAGGCAGAGTCAGAGAAGGGAACGCAAGCAGCGCGAATAAAATAAGGAAAACCATTTTGTCTGTTGTGGGATTGGTTTGTCGGACAAGTTTTTTTTATTATTTTTTTTTTTTCCTTGGTCAAGGTAAGGCAGGCGGGCCACATAAAATTACATGGCGGGCCACATTCGGCCCGCGGGCCTTGAGTTTGACACAAATGCCCTAAGGCCTGAAAACAAATTTGTTTTTGATATCCACTGTGTTGCCTCTGGGTCAAGATAAACAACATCCACTACTACATATTTATTTCTGTAAGCAAGGGAGGAGTTTCACCTTGACCCATAGACAACACAAGGAATACCACAAACACGTTTTTTTTCAGGCCTTCAGGACACCTTAACACAGGGGTTAAGAGAAAATCTTGTCATGTATGACAATAAATTATTTTGAAATTAATGAGAAGGACAAACGGAAAACTAAAAAGGGAGCTTTATATAGAACAATGCTATTGTGGAGACCATTATCACCATGTGTTACTCTGCTGCAACAATACAGTACACACAAGTACACACAAGTACACAGTGATGTCACCATGACATAAAGGCGTGCAGGTAGGCTGAGATCAATACAGTATTAGAACATCATGGTTCAAGAACTCTTTCTATCGGTGTGTTGTCTGGATCATGAATATTGTTTAAATGTATTTCATTTTTTATTAATTATAGTAAGTAAGTAGTTGGTATTTATATAGCGCTTTTCCAGACCAGGGTCACAAAGCGCTTCAACAATCAAAACAATATTCAATAAAGTATATACTTTAAAGGTCAAGATAAAACTGATAACACAACAGGAGTTCCAGAAAATCAAGGAAAAGCCTGCACAAATAAAAGTGTCTTAAGATGTTTCTTGAAGAAGTCAGTAGATCCATCAAACACAGAGGGAACCGCCTGGAAGGATTCAGTATGAAGTCCAGGTTAAACAAGGCAAGAGAATGATCACTCAGATGGACATCGTGTACAATTCATTAGAAATGTCCAGTAAAATTATATTAAAAATATACATTTTTGTTATTATGGTAAAGACTCTTGGTGTGTTCAAATGCATTGTACTTTTTTATGAAGCTCTTTTTATTTCGAAAATATTATTTCCTTTTTTATATTCTGTAATGCCACCCAAAAAAATGTTATATAAAATAAATGTTTTCTGATTCTGATAAATATGGTTATGGGCTTTGAGGGTTGCTAGACGTTCCATAGTTGGATGGACGCAAGTTTTGGTGCCATTTGTTGTGCTTCTTAGAAACCAAATAGTTTGTTGTAAGTAAGTTATTAAGTAAGTAATTTTTATTTGTATAGCGCTTTTCCAGACCAGAGTCACAAAGCGCTTAAACAATCAAAACAATATTCAATAAAGTATATACTTTAAAGGTCAAGATAAAACTGATAACACAACAGGAGTTCCAGAAAATCAAGGAAAAGCCTGAACAAATAAAAACGAAGCTTAGGAGCAACAGCCTGGAAGGATTTCTCTCCTCTGGTCCTGAACCGTGTGCGTGGAACCATCAGTAGATTCTGATCCACAGATCTCAGAGCCCGAGCTGGGGTGTAAGGCTGGATCAGATCAGTGATGTAACGAGGAGCCTGACCATGAATAGCTCCGAAAGTAAGAACCAGAATTTTAAAGTTGATCCTGAAAGAAACTGGAAGCCAGTGAAAAGTTTTAAGTCATCATTTTGGGGGCAAATACAGAGTTACATTTCCGATTTAAAATCGCGAGAAGTGATCTTGACTATCTTCAGTAAAACATCACCTTCGACCCATATTTCTAGGGCGACAGTAGCTCTGAAATAAACTAAATTTCATACCCATAACGTTTTATTTTGAAAGGTAGGATATGGATGCACCTACAACGCGTCGCATCCGGCTTGCGAGCGCGCTCCCGAGGTGGCGCGCGCGCCTCGCCGAGCAAAAAGCCTAAGCCGAGCGTGACAGCTCACAAGTGTCCACGTCAACACAGCTGAAGACGGTGACGATGGACTCCGCGTCGCTGGTGAGTCCGAGCAACTGTTGCAGCTTCAAAAAAAACGCAACACCGCGCGAGCACGAGTCGTCGTTTTTGTCCGCGGTCACTTCACTTTGACGTGTAGTTGAGTTGTGCAGTAGTTTGTCGAGTGTGTTACGGTCGAGGCGCGACACGTTGTCAGAACCATCATCAGGTTCTGACTTGTCCGGCAAAGAGCGAGGTTTTTTTCAGGCCTGATCCGTCGCCGTCAGTCAGAAGTTAGTTTGGTGTTAACTCCAGCACACTTTGTGTTGTCGTGATCCACTTAGACCTACTGTTAAAGTACACGAAGATCGCGTTATAATCTGTGTGTGTCTGTCACACGTATTCACCTTTAATTCCAAGTGTGTGTTTTGCAGACAGATGTTCAGTGAGCAGCTGACGTGTAGCGTCAATGTGCCACGTCCACCCTTCTCTCTCTCATTCTGCCTCTCTACCTCCCTCTAACCTGCTTTTCTTTCATCTGACCCTTTTTTTTCTCGTTCTATTTGGGTCGATTAATCTTGACCCACATTGTTCCTTCATTGTCATTAACTTGCTCACCTTCTCTAGGAATACTGTCCTGGTGCTCATTGGGAATCATTTTGGACATCAGTGCTATACCGATGATGGGTTGAGCCAAGATGAGCTTTTTTTTTTTTGCTTATGCTTCTGTGTTCTTCATTGAATACTTTTGATTTTGACGTTTTTTTCTTGATCATTTTAATGCCTTATAATGTAGCATTCCATTTTTTTTTTTTTTTTTAATTATAGATTCAGATATCGTAAAATAATCGATCACCACATTGCATTTAATCTAATTTCTTTAAAGACAAATATACACAATGCTGTACGTACTTTTCTAGATGAATCATAGGACACAAATTAATTGTTACTTTGCACGTCTACTCTGAAAAGTATTTACCTAATTTGAAAAAACACCAACCTCCGTTTAACTATTGAAACCGATGCCCAATTTATTTGCATAGATAAATAAAGTTACATAAAGTGTCAGATGGAATTATCGACCTAGTTATTTTCTACCACAATTGGTGTTATTTAGCAATTGTTGAATTAACATGTATACTTATTGATAATTAAAAAGAAGAGCTGCTTAAAAAGACTAAGTGGAGGATAAAGCAGGTTTATCAGGAACTCAAAAGACAACATTTGGGAAAAGTATTTAAAAAAAACACATCATAACCGGAGATTGGGTTATCCACATTTTCTCAAGATTGTTAGATCTTTGACATTCAAGCTGAACTAAGAAACTCGAAACTGTCAATTGTTAGAGAGGAATTATGTGAACAACCTCCATAGATGAGACCTGAACATCTATTTTTGCAACAATATTGCAATACATTAACCAATACGATAACATCATATTGCAATATTCTTACTTTACTTTCAATAAGATTTTTTTTTCATTGGTTTAAGGAATATATATCTTTGATTTAGATTCAGTTTTTATCAAGTGATTAATTTTTAATATTATATAGGAGGTAAAGTTACAGATATTTATTTCTGTTTTAATATTTTTCTACACTAATGACAGAGATGTACATTCTGCCTTAAACATTTGGAGTGAAAGTTGCTGTGGTTCATGATCACCTGGCTATTGACTGGAAATACCATCTGTAAATGAAGCGTATATTGTAACCCATAAACTTGCCTTGAACACTTAAATAACCTTTACTCAGTTAGGAATTTGTCATTGTTACACACTGAGATATCCCCGATTACAACAGAATGTATGTCAGTCACTAAATACTGTACATCCCCTGAAATATTGTCAAGCTTTTTTTAAACGTATATATCATTATTTCTTATTTATTTTCATTTATTATTATTTAAATCACTGCTTCAGCCAGCTGTAATCACGCTCGGCTTTGTTTATACTCCAAGTCCCTTGGAGGTGGAGACTCCCGGGATTGATAACTCTCAGTGACAAACCTCAGTGGTTGACCAATCACATCAGAGTGGGTGTGGTCATGGTAAACTAGATTTAATCTCCAGAAAAGCTAAATGTTTTCAGTGGGCGGGGCTTAAGATCATTGTCTAATGTCAATATTTCAATGAAAAGAGAGTTTTGTATAAACAGACACATACTGATGAGTTCAATAGAGGTCCAAGACTCAATTCAATAAATAAATAATATACATTACGGTATTTTTGGATGGAAGGAAATGTATATATGTTTGAAATAGAATAACTCTGAGTTTTTGTTGTTTCCTTGTGTCACTTCAACATGTCATGGACTCATCTATGGGTTATAATGCAGTCATGATGTATGAACTTGGAGTGTGGTCTAAGTTCTGTGATACACTCTGACTGGGGATGTATACAAGTCAGTGCATAACAGAACTTTGACCCGGCTCTGTAGAACTTCACGCCGACTCGGACTCCAGAGAAAGAAAAAAAAAAAACGACCTGCTCGTATACGAGGATTCTAAACGCTGTATTTGTGTGTGGCAGGAACCCTCGCTCTACACGGTGAAGGCTCTCTTCATCTTGGATAACGATGGCAACCGACTCTTGTCGAAGGTTAGACTGCTTTGACTCATAATTTTGTCATATCCATTCATTAATTCCGGTCTGACTCTTTCTGCTTAATAAAATATGAATTTAAATGATGTACATGAGAAAATAGCCATCGGAGTCTCTTGAACATGATGTAAATGCAGAATATGGCGACTTTAAATTCAACCTTCTCAAAGGGTGTATTTTCTGTGTAGAATTCGGATCATTTGTGCCGTAAATCAAATGATAATGACACAATCATGTCTCGTTCCAGTACTACGACAAGGACTTGTATCCATCCATGAAGGAGCAGAAGAACTTTGAGATGAACATTTTCAACAAGACTCACAAAGCGGACAGTAAGCAGCCCATCTAGCCCTCTCCCCCCTTGTGCGTCCCACCCTGTGCATTGTGTCGCTGCACTCTCACACGTCTCCAGTGTCGTCGGTTAAGGCCAGCGAACACCAGCCTTGAGCAGTTTCTACATTCTTGACGGAACCTGCTCCTCCTCTGATGGCGAGCGCAGGACATCAAATTGAGACTCATGGTTCTGCTAATTCACCAACGTCTCCTTTCCTCAGTTCGGTTTCACCCTCGGACATATGAGTCGAGACTCTCATTGTCCCTTTTTTTTTTTTTTTAAGCTTTCTGTCAGGCTATATCCCGCCACTCCCACTTCACCCTCCCCTCTTACTGCATTTCCTGAAACCCTCCTGTCCAATAATTGAGTTCAATCTTTCCTGTAGATGAGATTGCGTTCCTGGAGGGGATGACCATCATCTACAAGAGCAGCATAGACCTTTTCTTCTATGTTGTGGGAAGTGCCCAGGAGAATGAGGTAAATAAATATCTGTTTTAAGGACCAGACGTCAAAGTTTAAATTTTCTTCTCACCCTCATGTCGACTAAGGGTTGAGATTATTTTTAGAGTAATATGTTCCTTGTTTGAGTTATAGGCAAAAATGTTTGTTAATTTTTATGTAGTGACTGGAGCTCAGTTGTCTTCATCCTCCTCCAAAAATACACACTTTGGAAAAACTTCCAAATAAATCCATGGTGCTCGTCTTAAACGTCACTCTTGTATTGAAGCCTCGACAAGAAGAACTCTGGGACATGCGGTCAGGGGAGGCAGGTGAGACAGTGCCTCACCTCTCAATGCGCAATTCATCACAAACTGCGTTGGTACATGTAATTGATGTGCGCCGTTTTCCGTATCTCTGAATGTCGCCAATATAATGCTCACAGATACGTTTATTTGCCTTGATTTTTCCACAGTCTGGCTGATGTCTTTAACCATTAACGTTTATGTTTGTAAGGGTCTTATTTAGTTTCGCTCATCGGAAATACAACCGCAGTGAAAAGGCAAAGCTTGAGGCACAGGCTAATGTGCCTCATCAAACTACATCACATCTCCATTGAGGTGTAGAGACTTTTAAAACTAAAGGAAACGTGGACTTTAACAACAAAGTAACAGAGGTTTGTATGGCGAAGGAAAGGCGCATGGAATTTATTTACAGATAAAGATAAGAGCAGAAACAGTTTTAATCTGCATCGTATAAAAAAAGAGATAAGACTAAGAAAAATACAATATAATATTTAAAAACTACATTTTGGCCTTAAATAAAATATTCTGTTTTTCTCACGCTAATATTAACCCATTTAATACTCAGTATTTATCTTTTCATGATAATAAACTTTAGTCTTTTTTGTGTAAATCTAGCCAATCACAAAAGGCACCACGCAATATTAACCAATCAGAAGCAACATAAGGCGGGTCTATCTGTCATTGCAGCATCACTACTTGTCTAACAATGACAACATGTGATCGAGTCATCGCAGTCCTGAGCCAAATTTTAATCCGGAGAAATCTCGGTAAACTTTTCGGTAAATTCCCCACAGTAGGAGGAAACAAACATTTGCCTACAAATTAAGAGCATTTAATCAGCTGCGTCTTCCTTGTAATCCTTTACTATCACAGTCGTAATCTATACTGATTAAAATCTATGTCTGCTAATCCTTTTTTAAATATTAGCAATTCATTTATTACTTTGTGGCAGACGTTTAAAGAATAACAAGCGATAGAAACCGGAAGTCCTTTGTAGTACTGGGTAATATCACAAGCGCTTCCAGTGTAGACAGTAGACTGTATGCTGGAAGCAGATTACTTCCAGTTTATATCTCTTGTTATTCTTTAAATGTCTGCCACAGACGATCTTAAAATAAAGAGCAATTCTTCTTGTCGAGGCTTCAATACACGATGGACGTTACAGACGAGCACCACAAAAGTATTTGGATGTTTTTAAGCATATTTTTGGACTAATATAAAGATGAAGACAACTGAGCTCCAGTCGCTACATTAAAATGAACATTTAAATCAACATTTTTATCTATAACATTATAAAAGAACAGATTACTCTAAAAATAATCCCAACCTTTAGTGGACATGAGTACAAATAGAAAATGAGTGAAGTTAGAATTTTGGGTGAACTATCACTTTAATTCAGCCGTTTTTGTCTGAATGTCTTCAGAAAATTTTGATTTATATTTAGTTGTTAAATGATTAATATATTTGTATTTGTTTTCACTGTTTCGTTTTTTTTTGTGTAATTGTATGCGTAACTTTATTTTATAGATCGGGTCCATCTTAACTATATAATCAAATCTATATAAATGTAAAATTTGACAGGTCATCTTTAATCCTTAACTATCTGACCTCGAACAAATTTTAGGCCCTTGCTCTGTCTGCACTCATAAAAACAACAATAAATGAAAGGCCAAAGAATATTATGTAACGGCCTGAAAAAAGATTAATATGTAATAAGTGATTACACTACACAACTTTCGATGTAGGCACACTTTTAATGACACAAATGCTAATGTCCTGATCTCTTCTCTGCAGCTGATGTTAATGTCAGTGTTGAACTGCCTGTTCGAATCCCTGACTCAGATTCTCAGGTGAGCATTCTCACACTTGAAGGCATTCTTTTTGTGCAGATGACTTTGTGACAGTGTGTGAGTTTGTGTTTAAGCATTATTTGTGTGTAATAATGACTCTGAAACAGAAGCTTGTTTAGGTCAGGGGTGGCAAACTCAATCACACAAGGGGCTAAAATCATTTAGACGTCTTAGCTGCGGGCCAAACGAAAGTCATACCAGGAAGTAAGAGTCTGATTGCTATATTATTTTTCATAGTTGTGGGCTAAATGATATCTTTGCCTGTCCCTATAAATCAACCACTCCCATCAAATAGCATTTCCTTCAACATTAGTTTAATCATTTAAGAAGTCTCTGTGTCATTGTTGACTTCAATAGTCTATATTCCGTTGTGTAACTTAAACTCTTTAAAGAACACAATATTAACATGATCATCAATCATTTGACATCCCACTTAAAATGACTGGATTTGGCCCCCGGACCGCGAGTTTGGTACATGTGCTTTAATGGTCCCCAAGTCCAAAGTCCTTTTTTGTTTTGAGGATCCCCTGACACGTGTGGTAGGAATGAAGATCAGTTCCAATGAAACTAAGACCATGGTCCTCGGTCAAAAAGAATGCTTGGATTTAGTGATGGTTGATTAAGCTTTATTAAGCCTTGTCTTATTAGAACCCACTAGATGGTAAAGTTTTCTCTGAGTACCAATCTTTAAACCTCTCACATCCTTCTGAATCTGAAGGCGCCCCCTATCAGTAGTGAAATAGCCTGTCCATGTCGATAGAATCTTATCTAATATCCACCTGAAAAAAAGAGACCTTGGGGCAGAGCCAGCAAACTTTAGCTCCAGTTTGGCCTGGTGTTTGTGTTCCCCTGTAAGAGCTAGACCAGGGGCCCTTATCTTTAGACAGTCCATTGTACGGACCGAACAACATGTAAATTTAACAAACTTTAACAGGAAGTGTGAGTCTTGAGTATGTCTTTGTTAGTCTGTATTCTACAAACACCACTTTTAAAGACATAGTTATGCAATAAGGGTCTCTTTTTTTATCGAAATATCTGTATAATTGAGGACATCCATAATCTCCAAGTCTCTAAGATAAGGATGTTATCTTTCGGTTATTTTTTTTAATGTAGTAAAAGTAAGTGGTCAAAGTCGTCAAGCAGGAAGCGAGATGTTTTCGCTGCAACACACGAAGAATAGTTCACATAGATGAAAAGACGAATGGATAAGGTTAAGCTAGTAGTGCAATGTCACTGTACTGACTATATTGTCTTATTTATGACTTATTTTCTCAGACAATGCATGCATTTAACTGCTTTTATATTTTCACTTTAGGAAAAATGTCGAGCGCAGGTGTTTGCTGGACAACATGGATGGAGTCTTCCTGGTTGTGGATGAAATCATTGACGGAGGGTGAGTCCAGTTCAGAGACTACAACTTGTAATTGAGGTCAAATATATTGTAGAAGAGTTGAAAAATATTAACGCAATGGTAAAAAGCCATTAGTTAGAATATAAAAAGTCCTGATTCAAATGTTATCTCGGCATAGAAAGTGAATGAAGTGCAGTTGCAAGTAAATGAATGTGTATCTCCCTCAAATACAGGAGCTTTAGAATGTAATTGAATAAAAAGTTGAGCTCATTCAATCGTCTCCTTTCAGGGTGATCTTGGAGAGTGACCCTCAGCAAGTGCTCCAGAAGGTCAACTACAGGGTAAGAGTTCTTTCAACCACTCGCACTCGTCTTTTCCCTCGTTGTATGTGTAGCGACTCAACCTGCTTTGTCCATCTCTCCCCCTCTCCTCACTCCCTCGCTTTTCCGACTGGTCAGCTCATGGCCGAGCAAGCCTACGGTTTTGTCCTCTTTGATTACATCGCTGGTAACTTTGAGGGTCAAGTTGACCGGTCTCAGCAGCTGTAGAGAGGCAGAGGATGAGAGACTCGGATTGGTAAACAAAGTGTGACGATTAGACTGCAGAGATGATGCATGATGAACAGATGCTAACTAACAGCTAATCTGGTAACAAAACAATATTCATGATAACGATTACGTGAACATCTGAATGTGAACACTTAATGAATCTAATTTTGCCCATAACTTGTTTCCAATTAATATACGGTTTTAGTCGTTTATTCTTTTTTTTCCCCCCAGTCTCTGATCTTACACGCACTCAAATATCGTTCTATGGTTTAAGCTTTTCTCTTTGCACAACACGTAAGATTTAATTGTTCCAGGCGCCCCCCAGTGTCAGATCGGTGTAACTCCAATGTTGTGTGTCCGTTACCACTTTTTATTTTATTTATTTTATTTACAAATGAGATGAAGTCTCTTGTTGTGTCAGTTACTCGTCTTATCTTCATAGTATGTCGTTGTCACATGACATTCACACTCCTGTTAGGACGTCCAGACATTTTTAAGAACATAGTTTAAATAATAAATAAGTCAAACCAAATATTACAGAAAATAAAAATAATTTACGTATATATATATATATATTGTTTTAGGATGTATAAAAGATGTCCAGATTATTAACATTATCAGTAGATTGTGTGAAAGCTTTTTTGAAAAAAAAAAATCTAACTTGCCTGATTATCTCTAACCTTTCTTCCAGTGTGTTGCCGTGGTGTTTGTACTGATGGAGATTCTTTTTTTGTTATTTTTGTACATCATATTTTGGTCTCTCTTTCAGGCGGATGATGGTCCTCTATCAGAACAAAGTGTGGCTCAGGTAACCTACACATCTACACATTTTATATATATATTTTTAATCTATTTTTGTTTGCATCACTTATAATACAAGGGGTCTGGCTGTTGTTACTGTTTAATTTAAGATAACTTAGAGAGGACATTTTTGTCTTCTTATTTCTTTCTAGCTGAAATACCTCTGTTGTTTCTAAAATAGTAGGTTGGTCTGTATCTGCCTGATCTTAATGTATCATAGTGTAGTGCATCAAACTGCTTAACAAAGTACCTTGAAAATGAATATGTTTACTACAGACCTCTTATTGGTGGTTTTCGGGAAAGCGCAACACGATCAGGTCAAGGAAACGGGGCAATTAAATCAACTATTTTGTTGTGTTATTTTGTTTTCAAAGTCATGTTTTACACCTGGGCAACGCCGGGTATTTCAGCTCATTTACTAGATATTGCTAAAGGTTACTAGAGTCGCTCTGCTGCTCCGTGGCGCCACACGCTGGCCAAAGCTGGAACACGTCTGTTGATGATGGAGAAATAAATCAAATGTATTTCCTAGTATGCTTGGTGAAAAAATATTGTTCAAGTTACTTCAACTATAATTGTGACAGTGATATGGAATTTGAGTTTAAAGATTAGCATCAACCACTAGTTTCTTCATTAAACTAAAAACGTAAGGACTGCAGACTTTAAAAGGTTATGATCTCAGCAACTTTTCTTTAAAGCATACGAGTGATCAAGTGTTTTTGTTGTTCTTACCTGCTGACAAAAACACAGCTTATTTGATCCACTAATTCTTCACTACTGTCTCTGAGCTTGTCCTGGTCGACTAACACTCTCTTCCTCATACTCTCTAACCCTCACAGCACATCAGTAACAAACTGGCTCTGACTTCTAATGTAAGTTCAAACGCAGCAGCATCACTCATGATGTCACACTCTCGCCTGCATGTTCATGCCTTATTTTAACTATCTCTGTGTACTGTCGTGGACAGATACTAGTCTTTCTAACTTCGTAGGTTTCTCAGTTTGAGTGTGAATGAACGACTCAAACTGCAAAAACAAACGAAAGTTGGAATTCCCTCTGTTGAATTTTGGAAATCTCTGTATATGTTCAACCCTTAAAATCTTATTGCTTGATGGTAAACAGGCTGTTTATCTTTCTTTTTCTAAATATAATTTAACTAAATATATACATTTAAATATATTGTTCTTACTTTAGTCTTGTCCTTGGTTTTGTAAAGCATCTATGAGTGTCCAAAGCGTGTTATTATTTTTATTATTAGAAAGATGAAAGTAGGGGAACATTATATGAACACGTTTTTTTGTTAGTTCACCACAGTTTAAATGTACATTTTATAGTTCAATGATTATGTGAGTGACTGAGACTGTTTACGAAAGATGCTATACTTTTTTAAGTCGCATCTTATACTACACTATATACTCTATACTATACTGACAGTATACCCATTGTGCATACGTCATTATCTCAGCTATGATAGTCGTTTCCAATTATGAGTTTAAGATAAATCTCTCGTTAAGCGCATCTTAAATGCATTCGAGGCGCCATGTTTTGTTTTTTGGAACAAGACTGACATCTAGTGGTCGTCTATACAGACGCTTTATTTTCACGTTCATTGGCTTCTTGTCTTAAATATACTGAACCAATAAAGATGCATTTTTTACTTGTTTATAATTTATTTTGAATATATTGCTTGTAAAATGTGGTATAAAAGTACTGTACTGTACTTACAATTCTGTTTGGTGATTTCAGGTTCTGCAGTCGGCGAAGGAGCAGATCAAATGGTCAATACTAAAATGATTTGCGAAAGAGAAATATTAACAATGCATGTTTTGAAACCCGAAAGCGTAATTCAATTCACACCAGTTGATGTCATTTGAATATATTTTTTCTGTCATATAAATTACACCAAAAACAGCCAAAGGCATTCTTCATAAAGGCATGTGAACTAAAAGAAAATAATTTAAAGGTATAGTTGCTTGACCTAACTTGACAGCTTAATAATTTAAAGGGTTGTGTTTTATATGTAAATATGTGTTTTATTTTTAAATGAATACAGTATATGTAGGTCAAATAAGGGAGTTGTTACATTTGCACTGCTTGAATTCCTTAATGAAGTGTATGACATTTTGTTCAATTTAATAGTGATAATAATATGACAAGTTCACATAAATTATTCTTCATTTTAATGTGTGTTTCATGTGCTGTGAGAAAATAAAAACACTATCACATCTGTTTCCTGTTTTGTATTTTGTAAGATACTGTATAATAAGGAAAATCTTGTAAAATGTATAAATCTATCAATTTTTTTTAATGTATCTTACATATATGGATTGATTTCATGTTTGTTTTCAGTATTATTTGCGTTGTTTCATCGTTCGTGGAATTTATGTCCTTAAGAAACGTAAATACTGAAGGTCAACCAATCACCTGTTCGCTTGTTGTGGGCTGCGGACCAATCAGGACTCAAGACGAGTGACCTGATGAATATGAATGAGTTTGTCGGGCGTTGCGCTCTTTGTGGGCGTGGCTCTGGAACTGATTGGCTCTCTATCATGACGTCAAACAGTCCGTCTCTTTCTTGGGCCAGTTGTTCGTTCGGATTTCTATTCCCTGTATTCTGATTGGTTTCTTTCCCGACGTCTTCTTGGAATTCAGGACGATCCACAATGACGTCATCCTCGCTTCAACTTGATGAATGGGAAGAAAAACGTCATTTTAATGTACCTTTCTGTGCATTTTAAGCTCGAAATAAATCGCTGAAACACACCTGCGTGTATTGATGATAAATAAACAACATCTAATGAATTAAATAGTACAACTTTTGGGTTTTTTTTTTTAAATACCCTGTATTTTTGTCTGTGTTTTTATACATCTTTAAATACATTGAATGTCAAGTTCATTACAATAAACTAGAATAAAAAAAGATTTGGTTGTCTATCAGAGTAACTGTTATTCCCAATCTTTAAAGCACAGTGTTCAGTACCATATTTTATACTAAACTAAATTACATTTTATCCAAACAGGCAATAAAATGTGTCACAATAACGTTGGTTTCAGACTTATCAAAAATATCTTTAACATTTCGTTTCATTTCAAGGCTCTGATAAATATGATTGTCCTTAAAAACAGACCCATATTCATGTTTGATTTCACTCGCTGACCATTGTTTTTAATATTGAATCAAATGTTTTTACAGTCTCAGTGTTCCTACTTTATGCGCCTTTTCACTTTTAGCAACTTCCTCACCCACCATTTCCTTATTTACCATTAACACACACAGATGTTGGCACCAACTACCCTTTGAAAGGAGGAGGCTTTTCAGTTATGGTTTTATAACAAAGACAAAATAAAATCTATAAACATGGTTATACTTCAGAAACAAATTCAACATAGTTAAACAATGTAGCTCATCTTAGCAACAGCGATTAGCTTTAATTAAGTGATAAAATATTTATAAAACGAAATCAAAAATTGATTCAAATGTGCATATTCACAGGTAGTAAATGAACAATACTCCAGAAATCTATGATATAATAGTCTAACAAGGCAAATGAGTCAAGGCTTATTCGTTGAAATTACATTAAATATGCATTATAACCTGGTGGTGTGCAGAGGAAGATGAACTGATGGAGAGCATGGAAAGAAGGGGAAGAGTATTTATGGACAGGCTGATGGGTAATTGGTGTGAGGCGCAAGGATCCCTCCCCGCTGCTGATTGGTTGAAATCTGATTGTTCTCAACATAATCAGTGAATAAATACACAAACTGTCAGTGTTATTGTGAGTCAGCTGGAAGATACATGGACACGACTGTCACCTGCAGGAGAGAGAGAAAGATAAATGGAAAGTTTCCAGTACATTTATTAAAACATTTAAATTTCTTGAATGTGAATGTAAAGAGGAAGATGCGGTTCTTTACTTTCATGAGAAAACTGTGTCCATCTGTGATATCAATGTGGACTGTGAAGACAGATTTTAGAGCAATGTGATCACATGAATCAGGTGGTGTATGTGTGTATGTGTTCACCTATTCACATCTTTGTTGTTTTCTTTTTTGACAGATAAATGGACCAAAAGTGAATATTTAATGATCCAGTGGTATTGGACTTTGGGAGTTAAGGATCTTATTCATGCGACTATTCATATGAAAAATAATTTCCAAATTCTAGTTCAAGAAAATCGGCGATGTGTGTTTTGGAAATGTTATTCCCTCTTAATAGAGCGTATTGTCTCTTTATAAAGATACATCCATCCATTATCCATCCATCAATGCCTCCCTGCCTCCCTGCCTCCCTGCCTGCCTGCCTGCCTCCCTACCTACCTACCTACCCTTCTGCCTGCCTGCCTGCCTGCCTGCCTGCCTGCCTGCCTGCCTGCCTGCCTGCCTGCCTGCCTGCCTGCCTGCCTACCTACCTACCTACCTACCTACCTACCTACCTACCTACCTACCTTTCTGCCTACCTACCTACCTACCTACCTACCTACCTACCTACCTACCTACCTACCTACCTACCTACCTACCTACCTACCTACCTTTCTGCCTGCCTCCCTGTCTACCTACGTACCTACCTACCTACCTACCTTTCTGCCTACCTACCTACCTACCTACCTACATACCTACCTGCCTGCCTCCCTGTCTACCTTCCTACCTATCTACCTACCTACCGACCTACCTACTTACCTACCTGCCTACCTGCCTACCTGCCTACCTACCTGCCTACCTGCCTGCCTGCCTGCCTGCCTACCTTTCTGCCTCCCTACCTACCTACCTACCTACCTACCTACCTACCTACCTACCTACCTACCTACCTACCTACCTACCTACCTACCTACCTATCTACCTACCTACCTACCTACCTAACTACCTAACTGCCTACCCACCTTTCAGCCTGCCTGCCTGCCTGCCTGCCTGCCTCCCTGTCTACCTTCCTACCTATCTACCTACCTACCAACCTACCTGCCTACCTTTCTGCCTACCTACCTACCTACCTTTCTGCCTGCATCCCTGTCTACCTACCTACGTACCTACCTACCTACCTACCTTTCTGCCTACCTACCTACCTACCTACATACATACCTACATTTCTGCCTGCCTGCCTGCCTCCCTGTCTACCTTCCTACCTATCTACCTACCTACCGACCTACCTACTTACCTACCTGCCTAGCTGCCTGCCTGCCTGCCTGCCTGCCTGCCTGCCTGCCTGCCTGCCTGCCTGCCTGCCTGCCTACCTTTCTGCCTGCCTGCCTACCTACCTACCTTCTACCTACCTACCTACCTACCTACCTACCTACCCTTCTGCCTGCCTGCCTGCCTGCCTGCCTGCCTGCCTGCCTACCTGCCTATCTACCTTTCTGCCTACCTACCTACCTACATAATCAAACATATTATACATCTATACAACATTTTTCCTATAACATCCATGTCGTATTGTTTACCTAACCTCCGTCGGCTCTTTTTATTCATCCCTTCCTTCTTTGATTTTACCCCCCCTCAAAACAGTTACAGTACATACTGTCTTACATCAAGAAATGTAATCGTCCACCCCTCTAAATACCCACACATGTCGTGATGGTATACTCTCCGCAGAGATATGACAGACCTGTGTAGATGCTTGAAAGAATGAAACACATGATAACTAGAAAAACACTGATCCTGATACACTAAATCGTGTAGCCTTCATCAGTAAACTGTTATTACCTCCGATGTCAGGGTGGTCGGCTCATCAAACCAGATGAATAGATTACATCTGGTTTTTATTGCATCTCTACCTCATCATCATCAGTGTGGGTTGAACTAACAAACTAGAGGGTTCTGGATTAAACAATAAACACGTATGAAATGGGTTACAGATTTCCATCAGGATCATTACTGGTACTCTTGTTCACACTATCATTCTTTATACAAGTTACCATACAGTCATTTCCAATAATGGAATGTAAACGCAAAAAGAGTTACAAAGTTCATCTGTGAATAGAAGATACAATTAAAATAGTTGATATTTTAAGTAAGTAAGTAATGGTTATTAGATTGGAGATTTGTTGTTGTACAGTATCTTCCTGCTCAGACCACCGTAGTCGACTGATATAAAGTTCATCAGGGAAGTGAAGTAGCTCGCAAATAAGGAGCCACACAAATTGAAAAAGAGTATTAACTAGTCCAGTGTGAGTTAGGTGTAAACTGAGAGGATGGTTGTTAATGTAATTAGCAGCAGTATATTATAAAGTAACTGTAGTGCGACGGATTGCATGCAATGATACGATCAACCAGAGAATCCAGCAGCAACTGTGACGCTTCAGTGACGCAGTTATTTGGATCTCAAAGAGACAATACGGTCTTAAATGTTGTTTCTAGCTCCCTCATGCGTCCGAATAGTGTAACTGCAATGCATTAACTACAGTTACAATTTGTATCAAAAACAATGGGAAGATGTCTTTAGTGTTTGTACTGCATACATAAATGTGTGTTATTACGACCATTACTTTCACTACATTAGCAAAATAATCCGCAGTGCTTGGACAAGAATACTTTTCTCACTTCAAAATTCAGACTCAAAGACAGGGTCTTCTTGACATGTGATTTGATGTCTGAAGAAAAATCTCATTTGTTCAGCATTCAAAGCTTCCATGGTAAATAAGTATAATTCCCTTATATGATGTTAGAACTATACATTCATATTTATTAGTTAATGATTATTTGAACGATCAAGAAACACCTTAAGACGTTTTTTTTTTTGTTCAGGCTTTTTTCTTGATTTTCTGGAACTCCTGTTGTGTTATCAGTTTTATCTTGATCTTTATAGTTTATACTTTATTGAATATTGTTTTGATTGTTTAAGCGCTTTGTGACCCTGGTCTGGAAAAGCGCTATATAAATAAAAAATACTTACTTACTTACTTATATACTTTTATCTGAATAGTGCTATAAATTTGTTTTAAAACATGTTTATTATTCTTTATTTTAATGTGTTTAATCGGTGACGCAAACATAAACTGTCTGTCTCGTAGTGCAGCCTCAATGTACAGCCTTCACCTGCAATTCACGCCTATGGACTCCAGGGGGTGTGGTTTACACCCTGCCTTTAACTAGGTGTGTGTGGTTGTTTATACTATTTCAATATATAACATTTATGGTTCAGCTTTTCTGGTTGAATAATAAGCTGCTCTTGCTATTTAGAACACATAGAAGCTTTAGTTTGACGGTAACTAGTTCATGTCTATACAGACTTTTTTAATGTTGTGCAGTATCAGCTTTTCACCACAAGATAGCGCAGTAGTAAACGTGAAAAAACAAGTTTAGATCCAATATAGTGAAAATGTCTCACATTTTATATTGTCTAACTCATCTAGATAAATAGATATATAGATATAATTTGGGGGAATTCCTTTTAGATGTAAGGGTTTCAACGTATCTATTGAAACCTAGACTTTTGAGGACCTAAAGCACCACAGTAAGAGAGTAAGAAAACAACAGCAGATTATGATGCAAGCACAAAAAATATGTTTTGTTGGAGGATTTTACAAGAGGTATTTGTATTTGACTATATTTTTTGGTCAACTTCATCTCAGAACAGTATTCATACACTCGGCTCTGTATTATATAATCCTCAGATCTGAAACCCACCGTTGCCATTGGACGACATGGATCTGAATCCAACAGCTGATTGGTCAATGGGTTGACAGTGATGGATTAGACTACCGATAATTGGACCATTAATCTGTGATGTCACTCACTGGCGATTGGTGGAAGGAAAGGGCGAGCGACTGAGGGAGAGAGAGAGAGAGAGAGAGAGAGGGGGAGGAGAGAGAAGGGGAGGAGAGAGAGAGTGAAGGGAGAGAGATAGAGATGGTATGTTTTGCTTGAATATGGACATTTAATATTAAAAATGAATTTCGAGTCACACTGATTCAGTGTTGTAAGGTCCCCCTGATGCTCTCCCTAATGTTCCCCAGCATAAAAAAAGATGGCGCTAATGAGCGCCTGGAGGGGGATTTTTACAGTCCAGCAGCCTGTGTTGCACAACCAAAGACTTCATTAGTCCAAATGGTGTCATTACTTCCACGTGGACCTGTGGTTGCTCTTCTCTTCTCACCCTCGAGTCCACTTGTTCATTAGCACACAGCGGCGCTGGAGACAGCCGGCAGACACACGACCCTCCGCTCAGGTCTGACCCGAGACCCCCACCATCCTGGGTACACCGACTGTGTCTCTCCCGAAAATGTCAGCAGCCCGAGTCGTAAATCCTGGCGTGGTGAAGACACGGGGGGGAAAAGGCCTGGCATGGATCTCAAACCTTGCAACAAAAAAAAGAAGAAATCGAAAGCAAAATTTTCAATTTTTTGTTTCTTGAATGAACTATTCAAGTTTGTACTTCAAAATGGAAGTGTTTGTCTCACCCAAGTACATGCAACATAAAGCAAGGTATTGTTAAATTATAAACTTATATATGGATTTCTTCTTCATTGTGTTAGTCATTTTAGCATTTATTTTCTTTTTCTGCATTCGCCATGTAAAATAAACAAATGGAATGCATGTTGGTTTATATATATATGAAATAATAAGGGGCCATAAAATGCCAAAATCTACCGATATTTGGGTTGGAATCAACATATGCAAAAATATGAAGCAGATTTCTGTCGGAAAACCCGCTTGAGGTGAGTATTTGTCCATATATTATTATTTAAAACGATGGAATTGTCCATCTGCTCCCTGTCACCACGTATACCAGAGCATATATACAGTGAGGAAATAGAATATAGTGCAAATAGCAAGATTCACAAATGTTACAATGGAGTATTTTATTTTTCCTCTTTTTTTCAACGAAAAATATACATTTCAAACAGGCAAGATTACTTTTGTGTAAAACATAAAAGAGTAAAAAAAACAATTACAAGAGAGAGTGATCTTTGTTTCACATAGTAAGGCGGGATTTTTGGAAAAATTTCTTTAAACTTTGTTTTAGTAACAGATAGTTTCAGCTCCCGGAGTGTAGGTGTCATTGCATATAGGTTCATAGTTTATAGACTGGTTAGTTTAAAATATATTTTGACTTTGATTGATGGACAGCTCCTTTTCTACACGAGTGAACAACATGTAAAACATGTCATTTTGTAAAGAAAAAGAAAAAGAAACCTTCTATTTCAGTCATTAGTTACTATTGAGTCATTTTTTATTTTTTTAGTGTTCATTCTTTTCCTGTTTTTTGCACATATTTTGTTGTTTTTCGTGCAAATTTGTTTTCTTGAATTATCTTCGAAATCCCACGAGAACTTTTAAAATGCATGGGACCCTTGTGGATGGGTGTTGACTCCTCACTTCCTTTTTGGTCCTTCCCAAAATAATAAAATGTGCGCAATCAGGAACAAAATCGCACGAAAAACAAACACAGAAATGTCTCCGTAAAACAGGGGTTGTTTTTTTCTGTATTTTGATTGGAACACGCTTCCGTACTACAGTCTGCTTCAAATGCAGAAACGTAAAAACACCATCATCATGAATCCTGGACTTCCTGGTCAGGTAAACAGAAGAGCTGCTTGTTTGTGGTGGAAGTAAAAGATGTATATCTGGAGATAAGCAGCAGGAAGTAGAGCTGGTAGATTGAAACCTCCCAGGTCTGAAGGTTGTAAGACAGATACTCTGGGAGATCTATAGCCGCCAGGTAAGCAGGTCTACGAGTGTGCAGTCCAGCAGTGATGAAGATGAAAGCCAAAGAGGAAACGTGGAGACGTCCAGGGAGTCTTATCCAACATGTTTTTCCACATTCATCCTCGCAGGCGTGTGCATGTATTACAAATGATCCGTTGAGCTTGAGAAAACACAGGATCTCCTCTCTGATTGGAAAATCACACAAGCGGCCAGCAGAAAAACATGGAGGTGCAATTAGCAGCCGAATGACCATTTATCCTGGCGTAAAGATAAACATGCACGGACAGCTCCGTGAAAATAGACGAGAGGGACTGTTGGATGGACTGAGCTCCAAGTGAAGTGGGTGGTGTGCAGATGGTTGTTGGACAGGAGACCGAGGTCGGGGAACATTTTGATTAAACTAGAAATAATGCTGAGTAAGTAAGTTCTGTTGAACAGGAAATATTCAGTGTTATCCGACAGGAAATTACACCATAGACGTGACAAAAGTGTTTAAAAATGTCAATTAATTCAACAATATCTTGTTTGAAATGCATTAATATAACACTGCATCTATAGATCATTACGTTTTGTGAACAAAAGAACCAAATCCAAATTCAGGTTGTATAAAAAAAACTATTTTAAAATAGATTGTAATGTAATTTTCATGTAGTAAAAACATTTGGTCACCAGGTGGTGGTAAAACCTTCTGACCGTGTATTACTTGGACTTTACAATTAATGCTAAATAGACAAAAATATCGTCACAAATCATCTATATATGAAATTAAAAGGTTAAAACTCTAGTTATACTGTTCTTACCATTTGTTTTTGTCCCTCCTGTATTGAAAATGTGATCATTAAAATCCTAAAAAAGCTTTCTGGTTATTAAAAATAATAAATAATTAAAAAGTAATCAATTAATTTAGTTTGTACTGTAGTGCTAACGTGATTTACTGTATTTTCATTTTTAAAAAGATTGTTTGAATAAAGGATTTTGCGTGTTGTGTGTTTTTAGTTGTTTATTAAAATAATTTTAAGGTTGGATAAAAAGTGACTGGAGCCCCTTCAACCATTTGGTTTTCAAATAATAAGAAAGAAACGATCGAGTAAATTTCTCGCTATAAATGTGAGAACGTTTTTGCAGAAGTACAGCAGGAAACGTGATCTTCTCGACATGTGTTAAGCATTAAAGCCAGACACTCGCACACAGGCTGAGTGGGATAATCATGGCGTGGAATTGAGCCTCAGTCGAGTTGATTGATAGATCGTGAAACCACTTTTTTCACTTCACATGACAGTGCTAAATGACACGTGTTTGTGTGCACTCAAACTTAGGCGTGTGCAGTCGCACACCCTTGTGTAGGTGTCGGCCCAGACACACACTCAAAAAGTGCGTTTATTTAGAGCGACTGTCAAAAATCAGAGATGGATTATAAACCAGTCATGATTAGATCCAACATGGCGTGTGTGCCCGTGTGTACGTGTATTTAGTATCACCACACACTCACATAGATCAGAAGATACATACACAAATAAAATCAAACACACAAATCCAATGTGCAGTTAGAAGACTGTCAAACTATGAGATTTATTGTCATAATGAATGCTTGGATTCTATTTTGATGGAAAATACGTTTTTATCTCTAACTTTCCAGTTGTCTTTTTGTGTGTGTTGGTTTTTTTTGTGTTTAGTTGTCAAACGGATTGGTCTGGTGAATCATAAAATGCTTGTTTTTTAATGTCTTAACTTACATATCTTTATATAGACGCTGAAGTTTTGTTTTATTTTTCAATGAAGAATGCAGAGCATAAAAAGATTTGGGCGAGAAAATATCAGACGATGTGTGGACGAGGGGATTGAGCCGGATTAAACTCTGTTCGATAAATGCAAGGCTTCAATTAATTCAATTTAAGGTCGCTCATAGACTCCACTATTCCAAAACAAGGCTAAACAGAATCTTCCCTGCCATTCCATCCTCATGTGATCGCTGTTAAACGTCAGAGGGTTCACTCGGACATATGTTCTGGTCTTGCTGCAGGTTAAGAACTTATTGGTTGAAGTTTTTCAATTTTTTCTCTAAAGCATACAAGGTGAATGTGATCCAGACCGGTGCTTTGGTTGTTTTGGGATGTTCTGAATCAACCTCTAATCTATCTAGCACTCAGCAACAAGCTCTAGCTTTCTCTCTGGTTGTTGCAAAGAGAGTGATCCTGAGTGAATGGAAATCACCATCTCCACCTTCCTTCAAAAAATGGCTCAATGATATGGTTTCTCTCCTGTATCTGGAACAAATTAGATACACAATGTCTAATTTACACTTGAAATTTGTCAAGATCTGGGGACCGTTTCTGGACGCTATCAGGAAATGACAATGAGGCATATGACACCTATTGTTGCTGTTCCTCTAGAGGGAGTTTTGTGAACTCTCTGACCTCCTTGTAAATACTTCTTCTTTTTTTTCTGCAGCATTGAAAATGTTAACTTATTATTATTATTTTTTTTTTCTTTTGTGGTCTGGCACTTTTTCTTGTTTTGATGTGTCTTATTGTCCTGTTGGTTTTATTTGTTCTGTCTTTTACATATATAATATAATTTACTATATATATATATATATATATATATATATATATATATATTTTTTTTTTGTTTGTTTGTTTGTTTGTTACTCTGTACTGTCTTTTTTTGTCTGAAATGAAAATAAAATTTGTAAAAAAAAAAAGAATGCAGAGCATAAATAAATTACTTTGTGAAAACACTCTTTAAAGCTGCCATGATAATATATTTGAAAAAATAAGGCAAGATTAAATAATAGATCCATTATAATAATTACATATTTTCCATTTTTTTCACACACACACACACACATGAAGGACCGCACACACAACCCAGACAGCAGAGTGATGTAAAGCTGCGCCCACACACTCCCCACAGCTGCCATCAAATGCCAATCAAATGTGCCATGACCAATCAAAGGCCTTTGTCCGGATACCACTATGTTGGTTTGGACAGGCGAACTGACAACCATTCAAAGGCATGTTTGCTAGTGTGCGTTTGTGTTGAATGGGTCCCAGTTTTCTCACAGTGGCTTCACAGTGCCATGCACAAATATCACCCCCCACCAAAAAAAAGATCATCGGTTTCCACAGTTTAGTTTACTGAGTTAAAGTCTGCAACTGTTGAGAAGAACTCAGAGTGAAGATCACATGTATTATCATTACTTATCGACTCTTTCTAAACCTACAGCTCTGTACAAGTGATGTGAAAATACAACTGAGTTTAAACATCAGTAAGTCGCTTAAATGTGGCAGAGAAGCCCAGAAAAGACGACACAATATATGTCAAAATGCTATTTTATCACGTTTATTTTTTCATTTTTATGCTAAACCATCGTGTCATCTTTCCATATAAGGAAAATACTTCGATTTTACCATCTCGCCAAACAATTCCAGAAATGCTACAATTGCAGATAGAGTTTTTCCTGCACTACAGTATTAAACACTAGATTATTTCAACTGTAAAAGTGTGAATGTCACGTGACCAGAAAAACTGGCAACTTGAACATAGATAACCTCTTAACATGAGTTCTTGTGTGACCTTATTTTTAGGACTTTAGGTTGATCAGCCACTGATATATTATTGTCACATTGAAAGTCATTATAAAGCATTTTCAGCGATAAATCTGTCAGGATTCTTACAGGAGAACTGGAGTACACTGTACGAACTACTCTAATATGCTGACGACTCAGTGTTCTTTACTGAAACCAGAAAACCTTCGGTAAGACACAACACAATAATGTAATTTATACATAATCTTGCTATGGAAGATGGACAGAAATTAACATTATCAGACAGACAAGAAAACTTGGAATGCCTAAAAGCATAGCCATAGCTATTGATTTTAAGTGGTTATCATCCAGAAAATATTTAAGAACTTTCTTCTTATCGTCATGTTTGTGCAAACAAATGTACCTTCTATTTTAAAATGTACAAGCAATTGGAGAAAACTCTTCTGCAAGGAATATTTATTCGCCTGTTTGGCAAAAAAAAAACCAAAACCTTCTTATCTATTGCCAGACGCTCAACGACTGCTGCCATGATCTGGGCGACAGTGCCAAGAAGTCAGTCACACAGACAGAGGACGAGAAGTTCCGATGAATCCTGGAGAGAATTTGAACAACATTTGGTCGAGGACCGGAGGGGAAGTCAATAAAAAGTACAATTTATTGAATTTACGGTGATGGATTTCAAAGATTTGCATCAAAACCTTCACCTTCTCAGAGACACAGTAGAGTAAGATGACTTCATTTTTGGTTAAACACACTCTCACACACACACACACTCGCAGAAGGACATAGGTCTGCCAGCTGCCATCCTTTTGTGTTTGGAATTGAAAGCACTTCTACCACCAGCTGAGCTCCGACAGGGAGAAGAGAGAAAGAGCATCTGGCCACGATGTGTGTCCAGCAGCCTTGGCTGTGTTTGTGAGTCTGTGTGCTTGATTGTGTGTTTCTACAATCATCACCAGCGGCCACATTTTCAGTAGGAAGGTAACTTAAGTGTCGTTTTCAAACTTGTGCTTTTAAGTCCACACACTTGTGTGTCCATGTGTGTGTTCTGTTCCGCTTGACTCGTTTAATGAATGCACCCCCACCCCACACACACACACACACTTTCAATCTACCTCACCACAACACAAAGAGAGAGACGCAGATAAAAGACTCTCCTCTCTTTCTATTCCCAGACTGTGATTGGTTCATTCAGGGAGAGAAAGGAAGGGTTGGGGGTGTCGATGGAGAGAGAGAGAATCAGGAGCGAGCAAGCCAATGAGGGGGCAGAAAACACCTCCGTCCACCAATGGTGGTGTAGCTAGGGTAGGTGGGCGGAGCTTGCTTACTAATAGAGATAGAGAGAAAGAGAGAGAGAGAAAGAGAGAGAGAGCTCTTTTGTTATTCAGTTTGTCAGCTTATTTTCTCATGCATATGTCAAGTCACATGTGTGTGTCTCACATTGTGTTTTAAATGACTTCTCAAATGACCGTGAGATTATGAATAAATGAATCATTACAAGGTGCTGCAGCAAAAATAACACTTATTGTGGCCTCGTATGGTGTTTTTTTTAAAAATCCTAGCATTAAATAAAAATATTACTATTGAACGACAAATTCAGATAACAGAAAATATTCTTAACTTAACCACCAATATTGGAGGTTATTTGAAGAAACTGGGATGGCCCTGCATCCCCACCCCCATAAGGGAATTAACTGGAAAATGGATTGGATGCACTTTGGGAATATTGAGCAAAAAAGAAAACTAATGATCCACACTCAACCATTCAGACGACGTCTGTTGCAAAAACCTTCAATTTCCAATAAAGCTTTTGTTGTCGAGTAAACGCAAAGCTTTGGTCAATTCCCAAAATTAAAGTATAAATTCTGAATTTGAAATACATTTTCCGTTGCGTCTTTCTTAACCGGTGACTCAGGCACTAAGCCGACAGGATTTAGAGGATCTCTCTGATATTTGACACCATGGAAAAGGAGAGAATACGATTGAGAATATGTAACACGATGTTGTACGGCTTCCTGGCCACCACACCACTGGTCTTGACTCACTCTAGAGAGCTTTTATTTAAGGGGTGATGTGGGACAGAACCTTGATCAAGACATAACCACTTACCTCCTGAAGAAAGAGATTCAAGCCAGAGACACACCATGAAGAAGTAAAGGAAACGGTACTTAAGATAATCTATGGAAAATTACCGGGTGAAGAGAGAGCTGCAAACAGCATCTTGTGTAGATTAGCAGAAGCCAGGATAGTCCATAAGGAATGTTTATATTAAAATCAAGAATCTGGAATTACAAGTAAGTAGGTAAGTAAGTAAGTTAGTTGTGAATAGTTCTTTGTTTCTAGACCAGGGTCACAAAGCGCTTTAGCAATCAAAAGCAAAACACAATTAAAAATACCTGCAAATTAAAAACACTAAAAGGCCAAGACAAACACAGGAGGGCGATTAGGAAAAAGCCTGCACAAATAAGATGCTTCTAGTGCTTACAAGAACAAGAAAATAAACAACAACTTACTCCTGGCCTTCTTTTCTACCTCCCTACTGGATTCTCCTCAATTGTTGCATCTCTGCTCTCTTGTCTTCTTGTGCTACGGGTTCGACATGTAATCCTAACCGTTTGGGTGACTTGGATGGAAAAGGCCATCCGCCCAAAACAGATCCATCTAAAATGGGTTGAGTCTGCTTACTGTATGTATAGCAAACTCAGCAAACTACACCGTGAGTCATACGAGGGACAGAACATATCCTCCTGGCTTCACCGCCACCAGATCACTGCCAAAGAATGTACCGACACACTCAGGGCGTGTTAGCAGTGTTAGAGCAATACACAGAGGCAATTCATCTAGAAGAAAACCACCTTGGACTTTCTGCCACAGCTCCACAAGCCTTAGAAGAGTGGTCGAAGGTATAAAATTAATCTCCTGTGGGTGATACAACTGAACGGACTCACCTGGAACATCACAATCACCAACTTCTGCCAACATCTTGAGGTCAACAGCATTAGCTTTTCAGCCCGACAAACAACTTGAATGTTCTCGTTTGTAAATGGTTCCTTGGTGTGGGAAGTAGGAGCCGGGTGACATATTCATTCACAAACTATTATATGTTCAGTTGAAGAAGTCTCACTTGCCGCATGAACTTTTTAAAGATTCAGGATTGCCAAGAGGAAAGAAATGTGCAGAGACTGACCTATAGCATTAGCGGGTAACACCACCTCCTCCTGGGCAACAGGGAGAATACGTTTTTTTAAAAGAGTCTAGAAAAACTAAAAGTGATAGAATTTCTTAATAACTTGCTCGTCTAGGGAAGGCTTTACTTCCCCTCGCTTTCCAGTGACCAATTGGCGTGAGGTGTAGGTGAAATCAATGGCAACATGTGTCTCTTCTACAAAGAAGCTGATCTTAAGGAGAGAAAATAAATTAATCCGAGACATCTGGTTCACATCATAAGACATTCTACATCAGCATGTGTCTGCGACCGATCAGTAAAAACTTATTTTTTCACAATTTCTTGTTTTTCGATATTCAAAGCTTTTATTTAATATCTGTTCTAAATAAGCTTGATTGTATTTTTGCTTCTTTCTTTAATGCATCGTAAAGTACTACTTTCTATCAGTGGACAGTCTCACAGCAACTACTCAGAATCAAATTAACTTTAAACACACAAAAAGAGAACAAACACACTTACACACACACACACACACTGGTGCTATACAATAATTGAGTTAGCAGGGAAGAGCACATGCTAAAGGCCCCCCTGCAGACGTGAAGGCTGTTGAACCAGTGGCGCCAAATTGACTGTCTGCCGTCCTCGGTTTCTCATCATCACACACATACACACACAGATGTTCATGCGCAAATTGAACACACTTTCATGATGATCCCTCTTTCTGTTGTTTGGTTTGTCCTTTTCTTAGAGTGAGAATTTAATCATTCAGGGTGAACTGGAGACAAACATCCTAATACTGAATGACTGGATGACCTGTCTGACGCCTTTGATTGACAGCTAGTTTTTCAGAGTTGAATGTTTTTTTGTTTTTGTTTCTATCTGCGTGTGGATCGAGTTATTGTTAAAAAAATAACATGTAACATGTCTTTAACATGTCATTTAACATGTCTTTGCTTCATACAGAAACAGGCAGATTACAATTTATTTTTTAAATACATGGTAGTCAACTCAAACATAGAGGCACCAGGCAAAGGTCAGACAAAAACACGAATAATTCCACGTGAGTAAAAGACAGGGAAAAGACCTGGAGTCTTTTTAACAAGCCGGTTTAATAAAACCGTAACTTAATGGTCGACCTACTCTGAGCATTCAACCGAAAGAGTAAAAGTTATCAGCATATGTAGAAAGTGATCCTATTTAACGGCTTACATAACAGCTACAGTACACAGTTAATGTCGACATGTGAAGTGATTAGTTGAAGAAAACAGGCCAGCAATACCATGGTAACTGAATCAGTCTTACACTAAAAGAGAGGTCATACAGTAAGTAGTAACACTATCCCCTCACAGAAAAACACACCTAGATCATGGATAAGATCTATGAGGTTTAAACTCCGAAGCTGTCGTGATAATCTACTTGATTGCTAACATCCTCAGGATCACAATACAGGAAGTAGAATCACCAAAATACAACCAAGTAGCTTGCTTCTCGTGACCTTTTTTTGTCAGTGTTGTGTCCAAAGCCTATTCCATTATACTGCAAGGAGTTGTCTGGGATGACGTTCTCGCCCAGGTTCTTTTGTTGCATTTTAAAAAGCGCTTGACAGAAGGTGACGAGCATGAAAAGAGAAGGTTATCCCTTGTGTTAGCTCAGGGTGAAGATGACCCGAAGACCTGAAAACAAATGTGTTTGTGGTATTCCTTGTGTTGTCTTTTGGGTCAAGGTGACAACGTCCACCTCTGCATATGTATTTATGGAAGACCAGAGGTAGTTCATCTTGACCCAGAAATAACACAATGGTTATGATTGATAACCAAATAATTAAATAATCCAACAATAAAAAAGTAAGGCAGCTAAAGCTAAAGGGAAAAGCTGATGATAAAGATGGATTAAAATAATTAAGCAATCATGAAGCATCAGCAAGAGGTTAAAGGTCGACATTTGATCACAAGGGAATTGTCTCTCAATTAAAGGCATCTAACAACAAAATTGCAAAGGAAAGAAGAAGAAATTACTCCAAAAAGACGATAAACAAAAATAAGATACATTTTGCCAAATGGTGTTCATGAATAACATACACCAAGTCACTGAATATCTCATCATCATGACTCGCTCACAAGTAAAAAAAATAAAAACCAAATACTAACGATTCATGCTTTATTACAACAGGAGTAAGCGTTGTTGTACACACTTTATAAAAGCAAACAGTCAGTAGTGTAAAGGAATCATCTAAAACACAACAAAGAATATAGAGATTTCAATATGCTTTGTGACCTCAGAATCCCGGAGACACTATATGGCATAGATCTAGGACCCCTGTGATGAAGCCATCAAGAATTACATCCACCAATATGACATAGATAATATCGTCACAGATACAGAGAGAACCTATTACGGCTATAAGTGGCGACTTCTACATTTTAATGACATGAACAAGACCAGAGAAGGCAATAAAACCTGAATATAAAAGGACTGGAGAATCTTTAGAAGGCTTTTGTCATCAAGAAAACTGGAAATCTACAAAAACAATATGAACTAATTAATGGATAAATCATGTAACCAATGGTGTCCACTTATACTGTACAAAAACATTGTATGGATAACAAGTGCTTAACAAAAAACTCCAGGTGTAAGGAGAGTAAGAGAGTAAACGTATCAGTCAAGAAAGGGAGGTGATAAACAGAATATTGGCTGAAGACAATATTGAATAGTAAAAGTGAATTGTTGAAGAATTTGAATAAAGCGATCAGCATTGAAGGAATAGTCAAATGACTACACAAGTTATCACAGTAAAATTGTGGATCTCACTTGAAATCTGATCCAAAAACATGAACCCTACACTGAATAATTATCTATAATTATTGTTCTATAAGGATTCAACATTCTTTCAGTTATTCCATAGGTGCCCCAGGTGAGGTCATCACTGAGGTAAACACCTGGATATTTGGAGACGAGTTCAACTGTAGCAGAGCAGGGGGACAACACCCACGAGTCCACAATCATCTCATTTGTAATCTTCCAATGAATGCAGAGGTTATTTATTTTGCACCAAAGCTCCAGATTCGCGAAATCCTGTATGCATTTAGAAACTCACTTTCGTTGGCAGCTCCAATTCCTAGAGAAGCAGTCGTATGTCAGAAAGGTGAACAGGAGGGGGCTCAGCACACGGCCCTTTTGTGTTCAGGATTATGGTGTTGATAGTGTTGTCCATAAAGAGGAGGCGGACGTAGGATTCCTTATTCTCCAGTTGGGTGAGGGCTGTACGGATCACTGAGATGACAACGCCAGTGGAGGGATTCTGATGGTATACAGACTAGATACAAATATAAAGTAGCACTGTTATGGGGAAACAAACACTGGGTCCTTTTGGAGCATCACCACAAGTCTGAATATGGGGCTGGACAAAGAAGACAAACAGGAACATACTTAAAAGTATTATTGTCATAGTTCCATTGCCTTCTCTTCAAGAATTCGATTAGTTTACTGCTAGGTCACACTCATCATAGTCTTGTCAATGAATAAATATTTCTATACTGACTCATTTTTCTATTATCCCTTTTATGTGGACGTAGAGGATAGATGTTTGTATCTCAAGTGGGGGATGTAGGTGGAATGTATCCTGCTTGTTATACATTGGCGAGCACCACCCAGGGTAACGTTCACACACCTCAATGCTTTTTCTGAAACCAAAAACTGTATTAAAATACAGAATAGAACAGCTCACAGGTACAGTTTTTGACTCTGGGTATGTTTAACAGTGCTTTACGACACAAAAAAAAGTCTTAGTGATTCTGTATTTGTTTGTTTGTAATCTATGATTAAGGAATGTAATCACTTTCCAAGAGATTCAGCTTTCGTCACTGGTTGTTTATATATACATGAAGTAGTTAAACGTTACATTTCTAAGGCCACACCAGAGGATGTATCGATGCATATTTGGTCCCGACGTCCGTTGCGCCCCTCTTCTCCCCTCCCCCCCTTTTGTCTCTCCATGATGCTCCCCACAGGAAGTAGAGGGGCTGCTGGGTAGCCAGCACCTCCAGGCTTTTTTATTCCACTCTGCTTTTAATGCGTTACAGACACACATATACACACAAACAGCAATGCATATACAAACACACAACCAACTCCAAATCCCGCTGTGACATCATGATGGAGTGTCAGGTGCTGCCGGCTAATTTCCTCTTCGCTCTGTCCATGTTCAGGAGATGTAGAGGGAATGGGTATGAATACTAAACAGCCGGCTAATGATATCTCTGTGTGTGTGTGTGTGTGTGTGTGTGTGTGTGTGTGTGTGTGTGTGTGTGTGTGTGTGTGTGTGTGTGTGTGTGTAGGTGTGTGTTTGTGTGTGTGCCCCAGCTACTTAATGACATCTATTTTCTTTGCGAACAAACCAACTGGGTTTCTCTGTAGAGGCCGCTAATGTTTTTCCGCTCTCCTGCTGAATACACACATGCCTGCACACGCGTGCACACACAATTTGCTCTCATTATCCTAGATTAGAATGAATCAAGTGACTTTGGAGAGAATTACGTTCATCTTATTAAATCATAACACTGGCTAATAAACCAAATCATAAATAACCTTTAACATGTCATGACAGAAACAAACACACACACACACTCGTGGTCATTGTATACCCATCGACTGACACACAGCAAAGGCACAACCTGAAGTTCGTTCTGCCACATGGTCACAGTTTTCCCTTGTGCCCACTTTGTAGCTTTGAACGCTTTTTTTCAATGTACACGACTAACAGAAGTACTGGATTCTGTATCTTGTTGGTAGGGATGACTACCGGTGGTCTTGGTAGTAACCCTTAATTTTGGAATACAAGTGCAACATGTTCAACCACTAGACCAGGGCTATTCAACTTATATTTTATTTGACAGATTTTCGGAAGGATTTCCAGTGTGTGGGCCGGTCAACCCCTCTACTAATTTTTCCTGTTAGGTGTGAGGCAGACGGATAAAAAAAAAAAAAGCACATTGCTAAGCTACAGTAAGTGACTCCTCACACTCCTTTTTGTTCTACTTAAAGTTGAGTCAACCTTTTGATTTGGTTGTGCGTCTTAAGTTGAATGTCTTTGCACTAGACTATACCATGGGATAAAAAAACAATAGCCCACCCGCCCTTGCCAAAGTAGCTGGACGATTAATGGGGAAGTCTGAATAAGGCCAGATCTAAACAATATTAGAAATTGTCTAGATGTCTAGATAGAAACGTGGAAGGTGCGAAGTACATTCAGGGACGCAGATTATCTCAGACGTTGGGGCTTTGCACCCTTCCTTGTTCGAAGGGACCTGCGAACCTGTGTGAGTTAGTATGCCATTAGAAAGTCGTTGACAGTGGTGCGCGACGATTCTGCTCTGGTTTGTCTCTAGACAGAGTGGAAGCGGCACACTTGGACTGCGGGAGCAGCAACCTCTCTCTTCTGGGAAGGGTAAAGAGGAGGTTTATAGTCAGCTACGAAAAAGTTCCCAAACCAGTTGCATGAGTGGTAAGGGAGTTTCTACCCATGCAAGGTGGAGGCTAACTGACAAGCACAGGTCTTGGTTTAGGGGCTCAGACCCTCTGTTGGACTGCGGATGGTATCCCGAACCCGGGCTTGAGGTGGCTATGAATGCTCTCTTGAATGGCTACCAGACCTAAGAGAAGGTCAGGGGTACTCAGCTAGAAACAGTGTACCAAGAGATGTTCTGTAACTTGATTAATAAGAATGTCCACTGACTCCAGAGTTGTAGGTAGTTTGGGGTGTGGGTTAAAGTGACACCAGTCGAGGGAGTTGGTCAACCATAGTCAGAATACCAACGAAGGCAGACCTGGAACGCATGTAGTTACTTTGGAGGTGTGGCTCTACTGGACGACCTTAGAGCATGCCGATTCAAGAATAATCCGGCGATCAAGTGGCCCACCCAGAAATGGACGAGACAAAGCATTAGGCTTCAAGTTCTTTCTGCCCAGACGATAAGAGAGGGATAAATTAAAGTGACACACCTGGAGAGAGTGTATACTTTCAGCCTCTGAAGTATGTGAGGTTTTTGTGATCTGGTAATTCCCAGATCTCTTTTGGGATTTAAGCGCTTTCCTACACCAGAGAACATAAGTGCTGAGGTTTATGAGCAAGTAGCTGCAGTTGCAAACTTGTAGTTCACATTGAGAGAAGGCTGCCAAAAATTCTATGATTGAGTTATGGAGGAGCAGAGACCTTGAGTGGCAACTTAGTTAGCTGACGAAGATACTGTCCAGAAGCTAGTGTAGTGTTCAGTAATGCCTATGGATTTCATTAGGGCAATCAAAGTTCAGGACTATTATTAAATAATTAACAATACAAGCATTCAAATGTGGAAAGGGTAACATGTGCCAACTTGATAAATATGGAATACGGAACCACAGACACGCACACTTGAGGCAGACTCACAAAAAAAACGGCATAAGAGTTAAAACTACTGCAAATTTCCCGATATTACACAAACAAGTGTACGAACTGTAAGGTCCGTACCAAGTCTTGAGAAATGAGTTCCAGCCAATGGAAACAAATAGGGATATTTGGAATTTGAAAATAAATAGAAAAAGCACCATAGAGAAACATTTAGCTCACTAGGCCACATAAGGTTTGTTGAAACAAAGTTAAATGGGCTAAAGACTCTAAAGGTGAAGTGAACCTACTTGAGAGATAGTACTCTCTGTATAAAGGATGATGAAAAAAAAACATGATGAAGATTAAAGTAATTTGCAGCTTTATGGATGACAATCCTAACAAGAATGGCACTGAATAATAGTGTTAAGTTATACATTTCACTCACTAGTCTTTTACTTGTCATACATAATTGTAATGGAATACTTGGTGAAGTCTTGGAATATGTTTAGTACAACAGAGTAAAGTTAATTGTAGATTTCAAAGTGGTACACAATATTTTTGTTTGTTCTGTCTCTCTCTCTATTTATACTCTGTTTTTATACTATGCTATATTAAAACATTGGTATCATTTACATGTAGAGGACTGTCATATACATCTATGTTGATAACAAATGCATGACGTACTCTTAAAAAAAAGAAATGCCTGAGATTTACAAAAACGTAGTTCTGTGAACAGAGAAGGTTTTTACTGAACTTAAGGGTGATTATCACAGTAGAAATAAACTAAAATAAATTATAAAAAATGAATGACAACACCATGAAATAGTGGATACGATATGACCATATGATATAGAAGGAACCATCAAAATATCTAGTTGGTAGACACATTATTTCTTTTGAAACGTATTTTGCAAGAAAACTAGAGCTGGAAACCCAACTTCTGTACGACACATCACACTCATTTGTTATTATTTGTTGGTTTCCATTGGAAAATTTAAAAAAACCTTGTCAAACCGTCTTAGCTACTGAATTAACTATACAGGGTTTTCAAAAGATTCAGGGTAGTTTGAGGCTCAGCACCAGAGGAAACTGCTCACTTTTCCCTGTGTTGCAAACAAATCCAATCTGTTTGTTGGGGAAAATCTAAAAAGAAATCCTTCCAACGGAGGAGCAACACAACATTAACACCTACAAGAGAGATTATCTGACGCTGCTTTTCTTTCACTTGCACAAATTAAAAGCTATCATAAAGACTAAAAACGGAGTGTGTGTGTATGTGGGGTCGTCTTGTGGTTTGGTTTTATATTCAGACAAACAGTCTTGTGTGTGTCACCGCATCAGCACAAACCCCACGTCCACTTCATGTGCCGGGGCCACCTCTGGTGATGTCATGCCTGGAGCCTCCGGCAAGTTGACCTTCTGTAGATGCAGCTGCAGGAAACCCTTTGTTGGTGTGCATGTGTGCGTGTGAGGGGGGGCTGTACGTGTGTGTGTGTGTGTGTGTGTGTGTGTGTGTGTGTGTGTGTGTGTGTGTGTGTGTGTGTGTGTGTGTGTGTGTGTGTGTGCTCAGTGTGTGGCCCATCCACGCAGGACCTTCTGCTGTCTTGAAATCTGATTGCATTGTTTGTAATTAAATTAAGCAGAATTGAATTTTAGCTCTTAGATAATGTACATCTCTCATCTCTGTTACACACATATGGACACACTGTGAAATACCTTCCCTGCACACACTTTATAGGATGCCGTCCATCACTGAATCAACAGAAAGAGAGGCCGACCTTTGACCCTTGGAGAGGTCAGGTCTCATGGGTTGCATGGCATCGATTCCAGTTATTTGCAGAGGAAGACATGTGGCATCTGGCTGGAACAAAGATGGTCTCTCTCTGCACTTCAACGTGAGACCATCTCACACAAGATGTTTTTTCTTATCACTCATGCATGAGATCATGATAAATCACAAATGTTTCTGAAGTAGGAGCAGGATGAAGGGAGATCAGAAACACAACCTCTGATTAGATCTATTTGTGAAGAGATATTTTTTCATAGAGGGATTGGTTTCGAGGAAAACACACAACAAAGGTCTTGTACAAAGTCATGTCTACATATTTTACAAAAATGCAATGTTTTAACTAAAATTAAAAGTGATTTCAGGTCTGAATGTTGCTACTTTAAAAAAAAAAAAACTTAGACCCTAGCTGCTTGTATGTGGCGAATTTAGGCTTAACAGCCACCAGGAGGCGCTGTAGCAGTGAGTAAATAGCAAGACAGAGGAGTGGAAGTTAGTGTCAAGAAAAAGAGGTGGTGGTTCATCAAAAGCTGGATGCAAACATTCAGACAAAAACAAGAAGATGTAATTTCTTGATGGAAACTATACAGAAAGATGAAGCTTTCACGTAAAATATTATTGATCTGGCTGTCAAAGAAGCAAATACAAATGATCCACATCATTGTTTTAAAAAATATATATTTTACTGACAAGAAGATGGCGATAACTTCAAAAATACATTTGGATTTTTTTTTCTTAACATAATTAAAAATTTAAGTAGAAAAAAAAGAATCATTTATTTATATTTGAAAACAAATTATCATTGCCTTCGGTACGGCAACCCTTGTATATAGTGAATTAAAAAAATATTCCATATATTAAAAATAAATCTTTCATTATCAATGAAATGAATGGTGAGACGTTGGAGACGGCAGCGTAAAGAACTGAATGCAAAAAGACGACAAAAGCTTGCAGAGGTAACAAAAGATTACCGTAACTTTTTTTTTTCATCTAGCTGCTTTACTGCTGTCTTACATCAAATATTTGGGGGAAATCTTTATTGAATAAAAAAGGTTTAAAAAACATTCTGTGTACAATCTTTATATGTAACAATGTGGACATATGTTATTGACAGGTGCATTATAGATATATGTACTTTTTATTTTACATGTTTTTGGCTTTGCTTATATTCTAGGGTTTTAAAATCGGGAAAGTTAGATTGATATTTTTGTCGCAATTATTTTTTGCAATAACTTTTTGTATTATATTTCTCCTTTGGTTAAATAGATAGATTGATATGCAGCAATACTTTTCTATATTCTTTTTTTTCTTCATTAGTCTTTTTGAACTTGATGGTGAATCAATCGTTTTTCTTTGCATAGACACCACTTGGATGTTTTGAAGAACTTTAGCATTAGCATTAGCTTATTTCTATAAACAAAGCAGAGTTGCTCGTTGAAAGTATTGGGCAGATAACTTTTTAGATTCAATTTGTTTCTTCGCTGGCCTGGGGTCGTAATAAAGGAAGACAAAAACAGTTTCAGAAGGTTGTAGGACTATATACAGTATATATATATAAAATGCTGTAGCTGGTTAGCTGCAGCGCCAATGCTAACTTGGCCGAGTGTCTCAATAGAACTCAAGAAAGTCGACAATAAAAGGAATGATGTTGTTTTCTCTTTTGACAGCTTTACACTCTTTCACTGCAGCGTTCTGCCAGATGTCCATCACATCACTTCCCACCACACACACTTTCCTTAACTGCACACACTCATTGCTACACACACAAACAATCAGGTACACACACACACACAAGCACCACTCCGGAGAAAAATTGTGTCAGTGTGAGAAGTATCCATCAAATTGACATAGTCATACTTGAATAACACACCATGCACACACCTACTGACATACACACACATGCACGAGCGCACCCACACACACACACACACACACACACACACACACACCCTTGTTTCTGTTATGCATTCAAGTAGACACATAATCACTCCCACCTCCATCAAATACAGAAGACACACACACTGACCCACACTTTACTTGAGACACACACACACACACACACACACACACAAGGGGAGACAGCTAGTGTGAGGATGAGTGATGGCTGATGTTTGTGTCTATCCATTACAGCAGTCAAGCTGCCGACAGGTGAGCAGGCTGATACATGAGCGCTGCTTTATCTGCTCTCGCCGACTCCCCTCACTGTTTCATTCAGCAGCCCGCGGCGTTAACACACCCCCACCTCAGCGACCCGCACACCTACACACACGCACGCACACAAGTGCTTCACTTTCACCTGCTCGAAAAAAATATATCGATCCATCACAACTAATATATTGAAATAGTATCACAGTTCAAACTTTTCAGCAACATATGAAACGATATATTGAATAATTAGTTAAATAGTTCTTGGGTTGCAGAAAAAAAAAATTGTAGTAGTTGTTTAGTTAATATGTTGTTTAAAGATAGCGTCCTCTGCCTTTTGCCCTGTGTAGCTGGGAAATTCTCTGCTGGGCTATAGATTTATGACAGTGACAGGAAATTAATAAAGTCAGAGTATCTATTCTATTATAACATATTTGCTACACAGACGACTTTCAACGATTATATCATCACTCCTTGTTTAGTTTTCTTTACCTTTTATGTATTTTAACAAGGTTTTAATGTGATTTTATATTTTATATATATATATATATATAAAGATATAAATATATAAATGCACATTCAAATAATTCTTATACTATTATTACTACTTCAAATACACACAGAATCTGATACAGATTTCCCCCGAAAATTATTGATTAATTATCTGTCGTGGTTCTTCTCCTTTGATTTATTTAGTTTTCACTTCTGACTCCGCCCCCGGCTCAGGTTCCTCCATCATCGCCACACATTCTGCGCCTGTTATTCTGAGAACTGACTTTTCTGAAACATGTTTTTACTGTCGAACTGATTTTCTGTTCTTTAACCCTCAGACTTGCCAACTTGCAGACCTGTGAGATCTTTTTTTGAGGTCCTATGTTTTTTTGATGGTAAAGGTAAAGCGAGCGACTCCATTTTTGTCAGATTTTCAACAAATCAAATGTTATATAACATAGATTATATAATTACAATGTAAAAGGTAGAAAACAATACGTACAATAAGACAAGAGTTGCCTAAATTAACAGTGAAACCACACCAAAAATATTCAAAATGTACTCGTTAAATTTGGATCATAGACGTAAAGTGTCACCAGTAATTGATCTCTGGCTGTGCGTTGCCCTGACCTTTAGGTGAAGTTCCCATGTTTATTCAGAACACGACCCAATGTCTGTTTGTATTTGAGTCATGAAATAATCAACAATAGAATCTGCAGAAGTGTCAGGAAGAGCTACACACACACACACACACACACACACACACCCATACACACACACAGTCACACACACACAAAGGTCTGGGCAGTGTCAGGTTTTGGCGCAAAGGCAGCTTTTTTAGGTTAATGGATGACGGTGTCATCCACGGAGCCCTGGCTAACATCAACCACTGTACAGCGAACCCCGCTTGTGTTTGTGTGTGTCTGCGTGTGTGCGTCCATCCATCATACCTGACCACCACTGATTGCTGACAGGAAGTGCCCAAAGACCTCCTGTTTCCTGATTGGCCGCTCCCCGCGGGCTCCCGGCGTGCACCGAGGTTAAACGGTGGGACACTGAGTCAGAACGAGTTGAGATGAAACAGCTACATGGCAACAACGTTTGGTTGCCATGGTGATGCCTGGCTCGCTTTGAGCGCAGTACCACCGAATTCCACAAAGAGGCGCTATAAACATGCGAATGCTGTCATTCCTGAATTGTTTTTTATAAACTCCAGTACATCATTTTGAGCTTTGGGAAACAAGTTTTCCCTTAATATTTACCTTGAATAATTGGGTACATCATTTATACTCAAATTAGGTTTTGAAAATATTTTTTCCCTTACAAATATTTACCTGCACTAAATTCGTTTTTAGCTTTTTTTGAAACCTTAGTTTTATTTTGTTCATATCGTTCAAATATATAATTTTTCTTTAATAACTTCAGATAATCTTACTAAGATTGAATCTTAATTTGTACCAATTGTTAAGAGTTTCTATAACTCAAGTGCAAGGTTGAAGGGGAAACGTGTGTTTTTCTTGGTTTTGCTTTACTTTATTCAGCCTTTTCAGTACTTTCTCTACCACATGTTTTGTGCTGATAAATACTAGAAATTGTAAAAAAAAAAAAAAAAATTAAGTGCAGCTGGATAACCACAAGAATTCTGAGTAGAGTCGCACCGACAACTCCCCAATAAATAGTAAGATGGTATAACCATTATTATTTAAAATTAAAGTTATTTAGTACATCCTTTGCTTAGTCTCCTCCCTCTCAGACCAATGTTCTGTCATGAGTCACGCTTACTGTAAAATTGTAAATAAATGGTTGTTTAAAAAGTGTTATATTTCATTTCAAACCTGTTCAATCTTGATTCAAAAAATAATAAAATCCAAGCCTTCTTTTGGTCCAGTGCAAAATCTTTGAAAGATTTTTAAATATGTTTATGAAATATGGCATGAAAATATTCCTCAAAAAGTATTTCAAGGAGATATTGAAAAACTAGTCACAACAAAGGTAGGTTATTTACAAATAGCCTATTGTGGCTGTAATCAAGGATTTTTTTTTAAATATATTTATTAAATACTGTATGAAGATATTCCCTAAAAATAATAAAAGGGAAAAAAAGGTTTTGTTTTGTTTAGCCTTTTTTTTTTAAAGTACAATCCTCTTCAAACCCCTGTGGAGTCTTGATGCTGTCAGGGATTTTCTCCCGGACAATCGGAAAAAGATCAGAGTCTCAGTGTAAGAATAACAAACAGAGTCAGAATCCAGTTTTTACCACCAGCAAGGAGCATGCATACTAACTTCTGGTATACTAAGAGAAGTATGCGATTTGAGACAGAGCACTAGTTCCTGTTTTTGTCTCTTCTTCTACTCTCAATTTCTGATCTTTGATGTTGTGTTTGCTGTGCTGCCCCCTGCTGGTTTTCCCTTTGCTTACTTCTTAATTGACTATTGCTCTGACTCAATTAGTGTAATTATTCAATTAAATCAATTACATTTATCTAATTAGATCATTATTCATGTTTATTTTGTTTTCTTAATTTTTCGATTAATACATTTAAATTACATCTTATTATTTTAACAATTAGTTATAACTTTACTATTGTTTTATTATTAGTAATATTTTTCTTTCATTGATATATATATAGTTTTTCTTTTAAATACTGAATTTGTTATTTCAATTCATTTTTATTATTTTTCCATTCATTTATTTTATTTTATTTTTATTATTATTATTCATTTTACATTTGTTTTTCATTTTCCTGTCTTTTTTTTTGTATTACTATGATTTTTATTATTTTTTCATTTCATTTTATTTTTATTTATTTATTTTTCTTTCTTTCTCTTCTACTCGTGGTAGTGGATCAATCATTTTAGGGTTTCTCCCGCATGATGGTGGTGCCATGTTGTCCAAAAAACTATGCAATTATTTTCTACAGCATGTTTGCAATGAAGAAAAACGTTGTCTCACTGCTTGGGAATAAACTTAAAAGAAGCAATCTAAAGTCTGCTTTGGAAGATGCAGCTAAGTGGAAGGCTCTGGAAGTGGAAGCTATATGCTGCAGCCGGTTATGGTGCAATCATGATAAAAGGTACTTCTGTGGAAGGTGACAAGTCAAAGCCCCCTGACAGGGAAGAAAATAAGGCCAAAGTTACGGTGGTTCCTGTTGCTCCACTCATTAATTTCTGTAGACCCTCTGCAATGGCTGCTCAAAATCCTGACCCCTATGAAGAAGCTAAAGCTGCATTATCAAACCCCTGTTTCACAGATTTTTATACAGATTTAATACATCAGAGACAATGGTAAAACAATGTCCCCAGATAAACAATCAGATGATATCTGATATTCAAGTTCCACTTGTCACCATTGTTTCTGGGATGCTTGATTTGCTTAGCACTAATGACAGAAACTGAAACCTGAGAAAGTAGTTGAAAGCCGAACCCAAGACGCAAAGTTGACTAAGAAAGTGCCAAATCATGATCCGACAAGAAATATAATTGCCCAAATGTCAGCTTCAAATACCTGTAGTACTTCCGCAGGTAAGGCTGAGCAAGCCTCAAGGGATAAATCCATTGCTGACCAGCTATGTGAGTTAATCCCTCCTGTTGCATTTAGTTCGCGTCACATGACTGCACCTGATAATTCTCCAACTGCAAAGTCGGAAGCATGTGACTTTGTTGATGGTGATCCTGAAAATGAAGATTTTCTGGCGCAGGTAGTTACTCAACCTCCTAGAGGTGCAAAGTCTAAGACTCAGCCGAAACTTGAATATATCTTACGATCACTAAAAGAGTATGCAAGGAACCCTTCCCGTGGTACTCCTCAAATGCCTATGGTTCCTTTTCCTAACATTCCTACACAAGCCATATACCTTCCTTACACTCGTAAGGATTTGCAGTCGATGGTGGAGAATATGCCTTCACTCTCTCAGGGAGGTGCACCTTGGATTCGTAGTATTGAACATGTGGGCGACAAACAGTAAGTAAGTAAGTAAGTTATTTTTATTTGTATAGCGCTTTTCTAGACCAGGGTCACAAAGCGCTTAAACAATCAAAACAATATTCAATAAAGTAGATACTTTAAAGGGCAAGATAGTACTTGTAGTACTTCCGCAGGTAAAGCTGAGCAAGCCTCGAGGGATAAATCCATTGCTGACCACCTACGTGAGTTAAGCCCTCCTGTTGCATTTAGTTAGCAATGTATGAGAGATTATGTATGAGAGTGTATGAGAGATTTCCGCATCATCACTTCCAGGGCTGCTGGCGCAACGACTGAAGCTAATATTGAACAGGAAGCAAATACTCAAGACGTCGATCCTGACGATCCTTTCGAGTATCACCGCGTGGCTCTGTATAATGCTATCAGACGGTTATCGGACAGTTTCCTGTCTGCTACACTTCTGGACAACTTTCTGATCTGCCACCAAAGCCAATGGAGGAACCTTGAGAGTACATAAATTGGTGTCTCCAGGTGTGGCAAGACTTAACTGGAGCTGATCCTCGCCATGATCAGTCCACCCAAATAGTGTTCCGCATGAATATGATAAACTATCTGCCTGAGTCTGTCAAGAAGGGTCTTGTGGTGAACCTTAATAGTAAACCTTATGATGACTGGGTTACTTACGTCATTAATTTTTTGAGAATCCACAATAAAGAGGAAGCTAGTACAAATAACTCTTATTATGACATCCAGACGCAGCTAGACAGAACTTAAAAACATAAGAGAAGACTCTAAAAAGAAACATATGGCTCAGACTTCTGTTCCTTTCTCTGCCCCGGAAAATGCTTTTGAGGGCCCTATCATGGCTCCACAGTGGCGATTTGCTTGAGTGTGTGTGCGTGGCAGAGGAAGAGGACAAGGTATAGAGACAAACGAAGCATACCAAACGACCAAGGTTGTTCTCGAGCACTGGGCGAATGATTGTCCTCACTATTAATCAACCAACAATGGATTCAACAACTACCAGAGACGTGGTGGTCCACCCAGGCCGAGGGGTGGTTTTGGCGGTCATGTGGCTCCAAATCAATATCAGATGCCACAATAGGGAAGCCCGAGACGCTGCTCTGAGGTGTTAGCTCTTAAAGAACCACTCATAGAGCTCACTGTTGGAGGACAGACTATGATTATACCGGTGCAAGATACACCACACACATTCACACCTCTGGCGCTGTGAGAGACGGCTGCCTCTCCAGTAGCTCCCGGTCCCTAACTCTTTCTTTACCCTTTTTATTTAGTTTATCTCTACTTTTTTACTTTTTTTTTTACTTTTCCCACTAAGGGATAGCGTGCCTTATATATCCTATGGATACTTTTAATTTTGGAACTCAACAAGAAGCCATTCCCCTCGTGTACACTCGAGGAGAACTACTGAAGCTGAGGACAAAGGGACGATTCGGGATACAACACACTATTCCCACTGAACTCAGGAAGAGACCTCGGGGCTGCAAAGCTGGGGCAAAGCTAAAAGCAGAGACAGCGGAGAAACGGAGGCGCTACAAGCCATCAATTCCATCCGTCATCATGGGAAATGTGAACTCGCTGATGAACAAGATCGACGAGTTGTACGCTTTGAACAACCAGCAGACCTACCGTGAGTGCAGCTTTAGCCATGACTCTTCACGGAGTCATGGCTAAACCACCTCGTTCCGGATGCTAACGTGGACCTGCCGGGATTCAATGTTGTGAGAGCCAACAGAGACACGGAAGCGAGCGGAAAAAGTAAGTGAGGGGGGCTCATCATGTATGTGAACAATCGTTGGTGTAACCCTGGACATATCTCTGTGAAGAAAGTCTCATGTTGCCGTAATCTCGAGCTGCTAGCTGTTAGCCTGCGGCCATATTATCTGCCGAGGGAAATCAGTCACGTAATCACACTTTGTGTCTACATTCCCCCAAACGCTGACGCAGCCACTGCCTGTGAGAAAATCCACTCCATCACATCCAGGCTTCAGACACAGCACCCTGATGCACTCATGATCATTTCTGGGGACTTTAATCATGTAACTTTGGACAGTACATTGGCTGTGTTTAATCAAGTTGTTGATTGTCCCACACGGAACAACAGGACAATAGATCTCCTGTATGTTAATGTTAAAGACGCATACAGAGCGACTCCCCTCCCCCCACTAGGGAAGTCTGATCACAACTTGGTTCACCTACAGCCTTTGTACACCCCCCTGGTCCAAAAGTTGCCTGCTACAACGCGATCCATCAGGAGGTGGTCCCCAGAGATGGAGAATGCCCTGAAAGACTGTTTTGACACCACGGTTTGGGATGTGCTGCTGGACCCGCATGGAGAGGATATAGAGGGGATGACACACTGCCTGACGGATTACCTGAACTTCTGCACTGACGTGGTCACACCTGTCAGGACTGTTCGCTGCTACCCTAATAACAAGCCCTGGGTTACGCGAGAAGTCAAGGCTGTTCTCAACAAGAAGAAAGTTGCCTTCAGGAGCAGAGACAAGGAGGCCATGAAGGCTGCACAGCAGGAGGTAAAACTCTGTGTGAGGGAAGCTAAGGACACCTACAGGAGGAAGTTGGAAGAAAAGCTGAGGGAGAACAACATGAGGGACGTCTGGGAAGGTGTGAGGACCATCACTGGTCTTAACACAAAGACCAAAGCCACAGGGGGGACTACTGAGAGGGCTAATGAACTTAACACCTTCTTCAACCGCTTTGATCAGTCCCTGCCCCCCACGCCCTCATCCCCACGGCAGCCACATCTCCTTCTTCCCTCAACCGACTCCCCCCAGACACCTCATCACCCCACCTTGTCTCCCCTATTCCCAAACAATCCCCGCCTCACATCACCACAGACCAGGTCAGAGGACAGCTGAGGTAAATCCGACCCAGGAAAGCAGCAGGCCCAGACAAGGTGTGTCCAAGGGTACTGAACACATGTGCTACTGAACTGGGTGTACCAATCCAACGCGTCTTCAACCTTAGCCTGAAGCTAAGGAGAGTGCCCACCATTTGGAAGACATCATGCATCGTCCCAGTTCCGAAAAAGAACCGGCCCAACGAACTAAATGACTTCCGACCAGTGGCACTCACTTCACATCTGATGAAGACTATGGAGCGGCTCTTTCTCAAACTCCTCAGACCCCAGGTACAACATGCCCAGGAGAACCTTCAGTTTGCCTACCAGCCAGGTGTTAGTGTCGAGGATGCCATCCTCTACATGTTACACCGAGCCCACTCCCACCTGGACAATGGAAGCGGCACAGTGAGGATTATTTTCCTGGACTTCTCTAGTGCCTTTAATACCATCCGGCCAACCTTACTACGGGACAAACTGGGCGGGATGGGAGTGGACCCCTTTCTGGTAGACTGGATCTCTGACTACCTCACTGGCAGGCCCCAGTACGTCAGGCTAAAGAACACCACGTCTGACACGGTGGTCAGCAGCACGGGAGCCCCCCAAGGCACAGTGTTGGCTCCTGTTCTCTTCACCCTGTACACCTCAGACTTCTGCTACAACTCGGAGCTATGCTACATACAGAAGTATGCAGATGACACAGCCATCGTTGGGTGCATCAGGGACGACAGAGAGGAGGAGTATAGGAGACTGGTGGATGACTTCGCTGCATGGAGCCACACAAACCACCTACAGCTTAACACCTCAAAGACAAAGGAGCTGGTCATTGACTTTAGGAGGTCCAGACCAAGGTCGCGACCAGTTGTCTTAGACGGAGCTGAGGTGGAGGCAGTGGAGTCCTACAAGTACCTTGGCCTATGGTTGGACAATAAATTGGACTGGACAACACACACCAACCACCAGTACAAAAAGACCCAGAGCAGGATGTATTTCCTAAGGAGACTGCAGTCCTTCAACATCTGCAGCAAACTACTGCGGATGTTTTATCAATCTGTAGTCTCCAGCATCCTCTTTTACACCGTGGTATGCTGGGGGGGCAGCATATCCAAGTCATCCAGACTGGACAAACTCATCAGGCGGGCAGGCTCTGTGGTCGGCAATAAACTGGACTCTCTGGTGTCGGTGGCAGAGAAGAGGACACTGGACAAACTGATGGACATCATGGATGACACCAGCCACCCTCTGCACACTGTCATCACCAACCAGAGGAGCCAGTTCACTCAGAGACTGCTGCTCCCCAAGTGTAGGACCAATAGACTGAGAAACTCCTTTGTCTTTCACGCCATCAGACTGTACAACTCCTCACTTGGGAGGAGGAGGTTGCTTGGGGCTGGAGTCGGAGGGGAAGGAGTCTGACACTTCCACCTCTACAGTGGATTAACAACACTCTACACTTTCATTTGCAATAACGTAAAGTCAAGTAAATTTTATTTTATTTATATTTCTATTTTGTTTATACTGTTGTTATATTCAGTTACTGTTTTGTTATTTAATGCTATCGTCCTCTTCTGTGTGCTTTTTGGTTTTTCTCTATTCCTTCTGTGCTACTGGAAAACAGAAATTTCCCTGAGAGTGTCATCTCAAAGGGATCAATAAAGTGCAGTCTAAGTCTAAGTCTAAGTCTAAGTAAATATGAATTTCCTATCTCTGGCAACACCACCTCAGTTGTTGGCATCTCTGGGACACCACAGGTCCTCCATTTCAGCATACCTCTCCCTTGTGAACTATTGGGGATCAAGTTTACCCATTCACTATTGATTTCTTCTCAATGTCCAGTTGGCCTGCTGGGAAGAGACATTTTATCACTCACTGGCACATCTTTGGCTTTCACACCCTCTGGAACTTTGGTCCAGTTCCCAAATGGTGAAACCTACAATTGCAGCAATTATTCTGAGCTGTACAAGCATGAACTCAGCCTTGCCCAACTCTCCACCGAAAATGAACTATTGCCTGCACCAGAGAGGGAGGCCGCTGTGTACTGGTTCAACGTGATTGAACCCCCTGATGGTTTTTCTGAAACTTGAAAAGACTTTTGAGACCTGGAAAAAGTGCGGGAGGTGCATTATGTCTGAAAATGGTACAACAAAGACTTGAAAACAGTGGAAGACTTCTTTGGCATCAAACATACTTTTGGTTCTGTGTATCATCCTGATTCGCAAGGTCTGGTTGAGAGAGCGAATGGGACACTAAAGCGGATGTTGGCAAAACAGTGTGTGGGAACTAAACTGAAGTGGCTTGATGCATTTCCATTAGCACTGATGGCAACGAGATCTTGCCCTAACGATACTTTAGGTCTCTCCCCTCATGACCGGACTGTTGATGCCTGGACATAGCACATCGGGGCCGTTTAGAGAACCGGACGGTTCCCTTGAAGACATTAGAGTTGATCTTTCAGAATATATCTCTGCCTTGAATAAGATAGTGCAAGTTCTCACTCACCAGGTGCGGGACATCCTTCAGAGGGACCTGGAGAAAGGAGATCTACAGCTGAAGCCAGGGGATTGGATCTCGCAGAAACACTTTAGAGTTCACTGGAGGCTTCCAAAGTGGAAGGATCCGTTTGTGTTGGAAGCCAAAACTCATTCCTCATTAAGGTTTTGAAGAGGGGAAAGCCCTCCAATTGGATACATCTCAGCCACTGTGCAAAAGCTGAGTATCCCAAAAGAGCTTGTGGGTTAAATTTTGGCGCACAGATGTAACTGAAAGAATCCGTTAATTTTTCAAAATAAAAGATTTCTCATACTTGGATAATGTAAAAATGTAAAACGGAAATTATTAATTATTTCTTGTGAAGCCCGGTACCAATTGATCCACGCACCGGTCCGCGGCCCGGTGGTTGGGGACCACTGATATAGATGATCCGGCTGGATTTTTTTGTATGCCTTCTTTGATGATGACTGAGAATCCCCAAAACTGCTACGCTCTAGATTTATTGTATGGCGTTGTGTCTGACACAGTACTATTCCTCCAATTTTTACTCCCATTAATAATTAATAATGATTACACATGTCTCAATAGGGTGGGATGGATGAACGAGACAATACGTAATTATGGTTGGTTAACTGATAATTGGTGCCCTACTAAGATTATTGTTAAAACTTGGAAAAATGCTACATCTTTGCCAGTCAGTAGAGCTGACTTGTTCTGGTATTGCGGAGGTCGTACCCTTCACAACATACTTAAGAAGAAATGGGAAGGGCAGTGCGCTCTTGTAAGATTAATGCTGCCGGTAACTATGATTGGCCCCGAACTATCCTCTGATTTGTCTATTGATTGGAACCATTTAGATCCCTAAATAACTACTTGAACATAAGACCAAGAAGCGCAACTTTTGATTTAGATTTCGATCTTTCAGAAGGAGGTATCACTTACTATGACGCTATTGGGGTACCTAGGGGGGTGCCTGAAGAGTACAAAATGGCTAAAGAGATACTGGCAGGATTTGAGTCTATTTTTGTTTAGGTCATTGTAAATAAGAATATCAACAGAATCATTTTTCTCCATTTTAATATTCAGATGTTGCAGAATCTTACCCGGAATGCAATTCAAGGTTTAACTGATGAGCTTTACTAGAATTCTCGTGACTTATCAATATCGGCTTGCTTTAGACATGTTACTGGCTAATAAAGGGGGTGTGCGTTACATGTCTGGTGATTCTTGTTGCACGGTTCTGCCAAACAACAACGCTGAAGGGGGCTCTTTCCAGATTGCGTTGAATGGGTAAAAATTATTGGCGGAGAAAACAGCTTGTGAATCAGGTACAAGCAATCCTGTGTCTGACTATCTGTCCCATCTATTTGGTAAATGGAAGGGGGTAATTATGTCTGTAGGTACTACCCTACTGATTGTCTTTGGAGTCCTAGCACTAGGTGGCTGCTGTGTCATTCCATTACTGAGAAGAATTATTGAAAAATGTATTGTTTCTGCTTTGTCCAGAGAATGCGATTCATCCCTTTCCTATGTTGCAGGACAAGCTCAATGATGCACTGTTGACGAGGGAGTACGTCAACAACACCTCACATGAAGGGCCCACATCCAAGTCGCCGAAAACGGGGCTGCTGCTTCCTTTTTACCTCGCTAAAGAGGTTTTACAAAGAAGTGGATACTGGCTCTATATCAATATATATTCTAATAACATCTTTACTTCAATATAGGCTTATTAGATTTTAGTTAGTTAGTGTAAACAAGTTTGTTTTGATTATTTGGCATTCAATTAATTCAGTTTTAATGCATATTTGGAATAATTTTTTGGGGGGGATTGAAATGCTCAAAATGTACAACTGCATTGATTAAATGAATCTGTGTTTACTCTGTTGCTTTCTCACCATATGTAATCTTTGTGTGGCACTATACGGATGATAGTTTAGCATGTTTAGTTTGTGATCAGTTTCACGATTATTATTTTGTAATCAGACTTGTCTTTGTTTTATTGAATCATTATTTCATGATGCAATCAGGGGAAATGTAAGGAAATGACTTAACTTTACTGTAATCAATCTAGATTTAACACACATTTCAAATAGTCACTTGATTCACTGATAATCTTTAATATTTAATTCATATTAAATAATCATTGCATTGCATCCATTAACTGCGAAAACAAAGGCCCAGGTCAGATAAAGCCTTTCACACACTGAGAAAGATTAAACAATCCCAGATTCCCAGCAAGTCTGTGGGAACCTGTTTGAGAACTCACACTGAAAGACACAACAGGCCAGCAAGTCGCTGGGAACAGATTCTCTCCAGAAGACAACAAATTTGGGTGAATTTCCACGACGGCCACGTGCGGCGGCCATCTTAGAAGACAAGTGTTTACAGTTACTGACCAATCCTTCATGTACAATTGACTAGAGGCGTTAACATGAATATCCCATCAGTATGTGTGAATGGCTGTCAAAGCGCTTTGTGACCCTGGTCTAGAAAGGCGCTATATAAATAGAGATTATTATTATTATTATTATTATTCATACTATAAAAGATCCACCATTTTGTGAGATCTTTGCATTCTGCCATTTGAAGACGTCTGCGATAGATCTCTCTGCTTCCTAGCGCCCATGATCATGTAAGTTCTTGTCTCTGACTTTTGCATAATTCACTAAACGAGCATTATTTCCCCTAAACTCAGTACTTTCTTGTTCACCACCACGTACGAGACCGGGGAGGGGTCGGTGTTCCTCGGAACAGAAAACCCCTTAACAATACAATATAAAAATGGAACGAATTAAATAAAAAAATAAAAAAGTACATTAAAGTGGGCATGTCTACATTAAATAATTGATTTAAATCAGAAAGGTAGAATGAGTTATTGAAACGTGAATATTGAAACGACTCGTACACGTCACCACGTCGACGAAAGTGTACGTTCTGCGCATGTGCGAGGGGTGGGCCCACTGCCAAGCGCCGCAGAACCCAGTTGGATGGGGAGAGGCTGAAGCAACCAAGGAAAGAGAAGGAAAAGTAAGTAAACTTCATACAATGTCATGCTCCGAGTTTTATAAATCGTCGATATTTACGGTAAATTGTTTTATATTTTATTGCTAGATTCTCAGTGTTCACGTCAGGTTTGGTATCGTTAAGCCAGTGCTCAGAAGAATCTCAAATGTTCTGCAGGTTGTGTGAATATTATTTTGTTTTATTTTAGTGATTAGTAAAAAATATTTTTTGTGGGTTAAAGAAACGTCAACAGAACGTTTACATGATACTTACATTCTACCTGTCTGTAGTTCGGATCATAAACACCTCAGTAATTATTTAGTTTTCATTTAGATTTTTTTCCCCGATTTAAATCAATTATTAAATTTACATAAGCGAATTATTTCGGAACTCGAATGTTTGTATTGCATTTTACATTTGTGCGTTATTATTAGTTAAACAGCTTCAGCCAATCAGCGGCTTCGTCAAATGTAGCGCTACCGTTGGTCTCAGAGTCACGTGTGTCGTCAGACCAGGAAATGAAAGAACGGAAAGTGATTATGTTGACGAAGATCGTATTTTTGTCAATATAAATGTTTTATGTGTGGTAAAAAGTATAATTTAAACGTTCTGTTGACGTTTCTTTAACCCATAAAAAATATTTTAAAGAGACGTTCTCAAATAGAGCGCGTGACGTCATCACATCAACGTGACGAGTTCTTCGCCACGTGGACCCGGTGTGTCACGTGATGTCAACAAACGAAACCGACATTTAATGGGGAAAACACCATGGGAGGTGTTCAAAGCCCAGTTTGAAATGCTTGCTCACGCAGCTGAGCACAGTATATATTGAACACGGAGCACTTCAGCTTGCCTTGTGTCTGACGGAGGATTCTGCTTCATGTCTGCTGCTGCTGAGTCATGAGGAAAGAGAAAGTAAGTATTTATTTATAGATTATTTTCCAGACCAGGGTCACAAAGCGCTTAAACAATTGTAACCGAGCGGTCCCAAATGATGTAAAACGCAGAGTTCTTGATGCCAGTCCTCCAAACAGTCTTTATTCTCTCTCCTTACTTTCCTCTCTCCAGCGTGCTCGCAGGCACCTCTCCACACGTGTCTCTACTCAATAACACCCCCACGTCCCAGACACGCCCCCGACACAAATATGCCCCAACACTTTTCTGGAAGACTGTTACATATGTCCCCCCCTCACAGAAGAAACGTCCCCGTTTCACCAATTGAACATATAAAAAAAAAATATATATATATATATATATACATATACACACATACATATATACAGTATATATATACAACTTCGTCAAACAAAGTGATGAAACATTAAATCGAACAGTACAAATTTTTACAAATAACACATGCAAACAATTAGAACATCGAATAATCCCTTAGATATGTAGGTGGATGAACAACTCGTCCTCTTCGGGATCTAACTTGACTCACATTTGGGGAACTTTGTGACTGATTGGCCACCCCCGTTTCCTGCTCAAAACTGTCCTCAGCAGATCCATCTGTCTCTAGCGAGACAGTAGCCGGATGTCCAGCAGCATGTAACGGAAGAGTATAAGGCTTCAGTCGATTGTGGTGAACAACCTGAGACCCCTCCCTAATGTCATACGGGTCCCCAATGCGGTAGACCATACCCGGAACCCCCCCAGCATTCAAAACCTCCATCACCTTATACGGTCCTTTCCAATTAGGGGCTAATTTGGTGCGACTCTCAGTCGGATTGTTAAGCCACACCAGCGAACCTACCCCGTAGGGCCTAAACTGTGATCCCTCATTGTGATAAAGCTGTTGTCTTTCGTGGGCCTCTGCCGCAGCCATCCTGGCACAACTGAATGCCTTCGTCAAACGACCTGTAAGAGATGAGGCATAATCAGATATCGAGCTGAAAGTCTTTGTATTCTGCAAGGATGGCGGCAACAACAGATCCACTGGAACTCTGGCCTCACGCCCGTGCATCAGAAAATATGGGGAAAAACGAGTGGTTGAATGAACTGAGGTGTTATATGCAAAGGCCACTTGTTTGACATACATATCCCATTCACCGCCGCAGGCCAACAGAATCTTTGCTAGTTGGTCAATCAGTGTACGGTTATGCCGTTCCACCATACCGTCTGATTTTGGATTGTACGCCGTGGTGCGGGTCTTCTTCACCCCCGACCACCGACATAAGTTCTGTATGATCTCCGACTCAAACTGACGACCTTGATCGCTATGCAAAACCTCTGGGACACCGTGCACAAGAACAAAGTCCTCAAATAAACACTGTGCTACTGTGCAAGCTGTCTGATCCGGCAGTGAATACAAAGACACATACTTCGTAAAGTAGTCCTCCACCACTAAAATGTACCGACTGCCCCGAGTAGTCACCGGTAACTCCAAAATGTCAGTTGCCACTCTCTGCAAAGGTCTCATGACCTCAGAGCCACCCATCGGAGCTTTATGTTTGGGTGTTGGACACCTGCGAGTTTGACAAGGTTCACACTGCTCACACCACAGCCTTATGTCTCGCAGCATGAAGGGCCAATAAAAGGATTGCCTGGCTTTTTCCCATACCCGCTCAGCTGAAAAATGGGCGGCCATTGGACCCCCATGCAAATGTTGCAGGAGTTCGGGTACCAATTTTGCAGGGAGCACAACTTGGGTCCTCGATTCCCCAGTGTGCATCACCCGTATTGTGCGACACAGCAGCCCATCCTTCATCAGAAGCCTACTGAACTCAGCCCACAGCTTTCTTAGAGAAAGTGATGACCCCCGCAAAAATGGTCGCGGTGGTCGAGGCCTTCCTTTATCTAACCACTCAATTACAGTACTGATGTCCGAGTCTTCTTCCTGCCTTAATATCATCTCCATGTCACTTTGAAGGGGGTCGCTAACATCTTGCCTTTGCCCATCTGCCGGTGAGACTGCACGCACCTCTGCACTTGCTCCACTCTCGGACCCCGGGCGACGCGACAATGCATCTGCATTCTTATGCCGCGAGCCCTCTTTGTGAACCATAGTCCAGTCATACGGGTCCAACTCCAACACCCATCGACTCCGGCGCCCTGTTGGGTCGTTATCCAAAGACATGTGCCGCAGGCCCAACAAAGGACGATGGTCAGTGATAATGGTGAAGGACGAGAAACCCACATAATGTTTAAACTCCCGAACAGCCCACACTACTGCCCATAACTCACGATCGAACGTTGACCAGCGTTTCTGGGTGGCTGTAAGAGCCTGACTAGCATATGCAACAACCCTCTCTAGTCCCTTACTGTCTTGCGCCAATACTGCCCCAACTGCGTTCTTAGAAGCGTCCGTGTAAATCTTAAATGGCTGTTCAAAATTTGGGAGTGTCATGACAGGAGAAGAAGTCAAGACCTGTTTCAAATATGAGAAAGCTGCATCGCATTCCGGAGTCCACTCAAAGCAAACATTCTTTCCAGTCAAATAATGAAGTGGGGCAGCATGCCGGGAAAAATTCCTAACAAAGCGCCTGTAATACGAGCAAAGGCCCACAAAAGCACGCACTTCAGATGGGGTTTGGGGTGTGGGCCAATCCCTCACTTTATTGATGTTCTGGGGGTCAGGTTGTAGACCCTGTCTGGACACCGTATGACCCAAGAATACGACCTGATCGCAAGCAAAATTACACTTCTGCGGATTCAATCGAAGGCCTGCTTCTTGAATTCTAGACAACACTTGCTTCAAATGTGTCATGTGTTCCTCGAAGGTCCGACTGTAAATCAAAATATCGTCTAAATAGACCATACAGATGTGCCAAGGAAGGCCACGTAGTATCAACTCCATCATACGTTGAAAAGTGGCTGGGGAGTTAGACAACCCCATGGGCATTACGCGCCATTGATAAAGGCCTCTTCCTGTGGTAAACGCTGTCTTTTCACGATCCTCCTCAGCCATTTCAACCTGCCAATATCCATCCGAAAAATCCAGTGTGGTGAACCAGCACGACCCTGCTAGAGAATCTAAACTGTCATCCACCCGGGGAAGTGGATGCGAATCTTTCACTGTGACGGAGTTGAGCCGCCGGTAATCAACACAAAACCGCCACTTGCCGCCCTTCTTTTTGACTAGTACCACAGGAGAAGCCCAGGGGCTTGAGCTTTCCTCAATCAGACCATCAGTCAACAGTTGAGTTACCTGGCGCTCGATCTCTGCCCGTTTTCCTGGGCAGGTTCTATAAGCCCGCTGATTTACTGGTGGAGAGTCTGTCCTGATGTGATGCTGTATTAAGGAACATTTACCCCGTGTACTCACATTCCCTGAAAATATGTCTGGAAACTGAGAGAGTAAAGTCGATAGTTGACTCCTACGAGCTGGAGTCAGGGCTGAATCATCGAGGTTGAGAGGGATTCTGTTCACCTCCTGCTGACCGGCGACTGAACAGATTTCAGGGGTCATTACTTCATTACACCCAACCGCATAGAATTCGCCCAAATGGAATCCGACTTTTAGCTCAATTGCCTCCGCTGTAGGATTCAGAACTCGAGCCATAGTAACCCCCTTTCTGACCATGTTAACTGTATGGGCTACTACCACTCCCATTCTTTCAGGACAATTGGGCTCTATGTAACCTTCAAACTCCTCAACAAATGACTCTCCCCTGGTGGACAAACATTTACTGGAACAAAAGCTTCACTCCAGGGTGGAATCGTACTCATATTGGCCACCGATACGTTGCAGCATTCAGGAACCATATCAGCAGTCTTCAAAAGCGGCACCAGAATGTCCCATAGTTGTAATATGCCTTTATCCAAGTCCAGCAAAGCATTGTTCTTGGTCAGGAAATCCAGCCCAAGCAGGACCTGTTGTGTGGAGCCACGAAGGACATGGAAAGTATGTCTCAACGACACTGCACCAAAGCGAACGGTGGCATCAATTGTCCCTAAAACATCCAAAGTTTGTCCATTCACTGCCCTCGTGTCAATAATGTTCCTTTTTAAGGGTCGATTCCGTAGAGCAGGAACCGACATACGGAAATCTTCACTCAACAGTGACACAGTAGCTCCTGAATCAATCAAGATGGATACCTCGGTGCCTTCCATGATACCTCGAACGTAGGAAGTAAATCCATCATCTTCCGCAGGAACTTTGCGGGGAGCTGTTGGACGTGGGCCCTCCGTCTCCATCGCTGATGTCTGGGCCCCGACACCAGCTACCACTCGTTTCCCTGTACCTCGGGGGTTGGCTCCGTTCTCTGGACCTGAAAGGACACACTCCTTCTTCTTGCTTCCGGCTCGGTTCTCGCTCTCCATGCCGGGCTGGGGCTTCTCCTTCCCATGTGTCTTCCTTCTGATGCCGGTCCATGGGAGCCCCATGAGGCCTGGTCTTGCCCCGCGTTACGGTGTGCTCCTGGAGAACGTGCCTTGTCGGGTGAACGCCCTCGCCATCCAGCCTGGAAAAACCGGGAAGCACAGCCTCTCTCTCCACAGCGACATCCACACCGTCCATCCCTCTCGTACCGTCTCTGGTCTTGGTTGTCCTCACGAACTGCCTTCAACCTCTGGTTTTCTGCACATATATCCTTCATCTCCATCTTCATACCATACATTTCCTCAGTCAGCCGCTCCACCGCCTTTTGAAGATATGGAGAAGGGGATACGGAATGAACCGCAGGACTCAAGTTGGCAAACATGGCGTTCTTGTCTGGCATGGAGTCTCGTTGGAGGGCCGCACGGGCATTCTCACACCGCTCAGCAATAATGAGGGCCTCGTCCAAGTCGGTCGCACCTTGTTCCAGGCATTTGGCTTTTAAACCAGGTTCCAACCCGGCTAGAAACCTCCGGAACTTTTCTTCACGGTGTGCGGTTTCTCCGTAGTCAGGGAAGGCCTCCATCACGAGCCGGCTCACGTCCGCAGCATATACCTCCAAACTCTCGCCTGGAGCCCTCACCCGTGCGGCTAGATTAGTCTTGAATCGCTCCATAAATTGTCGTTGACCAAACGCGGAGGCAAGTCTTTCTTTAACCGCCTCATAGTCTTGTTTTATTGTCCAAGGTAAACTGTCCCATAATAAAAATGCTGCATGGCTGAGGCGAGTTGGCAGAATTCTTACAAGTTCGCTCTGAGATTCATGCCTACCCGTGGCTGCCTCCACTGCAACTTCCAATCGTCTGCTCCAGCTTAAAAAACTTTGCCCTCCATCGCCGGAAAAGGGTGGCGGTAAATCCACTTTAAAACCGTTACCGTTCGGTGTGCTCGTCTTGAAGGGATCCTCGTGATTCCACATGTCTCAAGTCTCGGTCGCGATATCCCACCGCTGCCACCAATGTAACCGAGCGGTCCCAAATGATGTAAAACGCAGAGTTCTTGATGCCAGTCCTCCAAACAGTCTTTATTCTCTCTCCTTACTTTCCTCTCTCCAGCGTGCTCGCAGGCACCTCTCCACACGTGTCTCTACTCAATAACACCCCCACGTCCCAGACACGCCCCCGACACAAATATGCCCCAACACTTTTCTGGAAGACTGTTACACAATCAATATAATATTCAACAAAGTATTTACTTTAAAGGTCAATATAACACCATGTGCGAACGCCTGGGGATACAAAAAAAACCTCTTACTACGCCCCTGCACCCCCAGAGTGATGGCCTTGTGGAAAGGTTCAACAGGACTCAGGCTCAGCATCTGGCCATTCTTTCTGCGGAGCATCAGCGTGACTGGGATGTGCACCTACCTCTCGTCCTCTTAGCCTACCGTTCTGCTGTACAGGATTCCACAGCTTGCACACCGGCACTGCTGATGCTGGGTCGAGAGCTGAGGACATCGGCAGAACTGGCTTTCGGGGTGCCACCAGAAACACCAGTTGCAGCAACCGGTCCTGACTACGCCCGGAAACTACAGGACCGTATGGAGACAGCTCATGCGTTTGCAAGGAACCAGTTGGAGGCGGGAATACGCAAGAAGAGAAACTATGACCTGACCACTAAAGGGAGACATTTCTGTTCTGACGAGCTTGTGTGGGTTTTCAGTCCCAGAAAAAAGAAGGGTCGTTGCCCCAAATTGGACTGTCACTGGGTTGGTCCTTGCAGAGTCTTAGAGAGGGTGGGGCAGGTGGTTTATCGAGTGGTTTAACGATCAGTGGCACTACCTGCTGCTCCGGATATGGGGCCCCAGAGTGGACCAACACAAGCATCACTTCTCTGATCAGTGAAGATGTTTTATAATCGTTTTGTTTTTTTCAGTTCTCTTCTATGACGGGGATGAACGCACTCGAATGTCACCCTTACACATACTTGAAGCCAGACGAAGAAAAATGTTGTCCCAAGTGCTTCCCAGGTAAGATCTAGTCTTCAGGTCAGAAAACAAAGATGTAACTGGCGAACGTCTTAATGTAAACTGTCGCTCAAACTTGTGATTCATTTATCTTAACAGGACACAGAATCGTAACGTATTGCTCAGAATTACATCGTACAGTGTGTGATATCTGTGATGATGGAACCTACATGACCAAATTCAACGGAGAGAAACATTGCAACAAGTGTCTCGTCTGTACTGAAGGTAAAGTTTGTTCTTCACCAGATATAGGCTTCTTTGAACGCGTTTATTCGGGTGTCCATGAACGTCAATCTCTCTCTTAGTAGGTCGACAAACACACCCGACAAAGTATCAATGATTTCTCCTATAATCATTTAAACAAGTTTTATGAATGAGTCAATGAGGATGGATTTAGAAAAATAAAATCTGCACGTCTAGACTGCATCACGTCACTGCTACTGTGGACTGAATAGACAGAAATCCTGCTCTGATTCAAAATAAGAGGAATGGATCAAGAAACTTCATGTATGGTTGTTTTTTTTTATAACATATATAATATATATATCAGATCCAGAGAAGTTTGGCATTAAAGGCTCTTGTTCAAGTCGAAGCTACTTATCACAACTCACCGATTCTGTAATGTCCGTCAATAGTTCTCCGATCCAGATTTTTTTGTCACAAGTCGATCACAGCAGGAGACCCAAATGCGGAAGTGTCAATAATCCTCGGAGGAATCGTTCAGAATAAAAGTCTTTTAATAATCCCAACGGTCGGAAAGGACTGGAACAAAAAACAGAACAGGCGCTCGGGACGGAGACAGGGCAAGGCTGGAGATCGGGGTCTCGAACAGCAACTAAAAACAAAAGGACAAAAAGACTCACATGAGTAACTTAAAGAGCTGACAACGTCAGGGGTTTCCAAGGGATTGATCATTCAGTTTAAAAAACGCGGAGCGAGATCAGAGATGCCAACCTGGTCAGGAAACTGAATACTCTGGCGAGTTCTTCCGGGTAGAGATGCTCCTTATCAGTAGGAAGAACCCGCCACACAATCATCCCCAGCCGCGCACCTGCCAGCAAAACAAAACACAGGCACGTACCAAACGGAAACACAACTTCAAAATAAAACAGGAAGGACATAAACATGACATTTTTGTCAATTCGACATGCCTCCTGTGAAGATTTGTGACATTTAATTTCCCATGTGATCAACAGAAAATGGACTTCGAGAGATACTATACTGTACAAACCGAGAAAACACTGAGTGTGGACCAGTGGAGGGGTTTTTCTGTGTCGAAGGGCCAGTGGACAAATGTATGGCAGCACAGTGACACTCCAGATGTGAACCAGGAGAGTATATTTACAGAGCAGGTGTGTTTCAGATCAAACTTCTGGAATGTGTGTCTTAATTCAATGACTTGTAGATACATTTGAGATTCATTTTTCTTTGACTGATCTCAACACACTGATGACGATGTTCTTCACAGGGACGTCCTCCACAGACATCGATTGTAGAACCTGCAGTGAAGGAACATTTTCAAATGGAACTTCCACCTCCTGTGAGAGTCACAAACGGTAAGTGAAGCTTCACAAATGTTTGGTCAAATGTTTTTCATCTCAACTGTCTTTGTAGCTGTTCAAGGGTTCTACAAAGAGGCACTACTACCTCAGATTCAGTATGTGGAGAAGGTTTGACACCAGGAGAGAAGGCTGGGATTGTTGCTGGGACGGTTGTTGTGATGGTTGCAGCAATCAAAGGCTTTTCCATCTACTTCTGTGTGACGATACATTGAAAAATAATGTTGTTACACTGATTCAAATTCATCTGGAGAATTTTCTTTTGACTCATATTTCTTCTTAACAGAAAAAAAGGGGAGAATCTGACTTGAAGGAACCAAGTGAATTCATTGAGGACAAGGTTTGGAATTTTAAATGTTCAAATATGTACTGTTGTGTTTACATTTCATTGACTTATCATGCAATATAACATGTTCATCTTTTGCATGACCTCCCTCCTTGCTGTGTAATGTATTATCTTGGTTTCTTATGGAGCCCCAGACATGACTTGGTCACAATTTGTTTGACTAGAAGAGAGATATATTACATTGCTTTCGCTTTGTGAGCTTGGTCTGTGGCTTTACAGATAAATATCACTAAAAATCAGAATATTTATAGAGAACTGACTTCAGGGAAGACTTTGGTTGCGGTTCTAATGAATGATTTGAATGTTTTCTGACCAGTTGTCCAGCAAAATTGTCACATGCATACATAATAATTTTTTTTCTCTTTATGTTCTTCTTATTATTTTATTTTTTATTTATTGTTTTTTATTGTTTATGAAAAATTGCTGGCTATTGGAAAAAAACAATTAAGTACCAATAAAGTTTTACCTTACCTTACCTTACCTTAATACCCTAATGTTTAGGGTGACCGTATTCCAGTCTTTTTTATGTATTAACTCAGTTAAATGTTCTTCCATTGGTGCTGGCACAAAGAAGATGCACTTAAAACGCACTTTAAAAATGCACTTTAAAAGAATCCACTGGAGGCAGTACTGGTGCTGAAGAAGTATGTAGCTGTACATATGAGGCACTATTAACAAAGTTGGTAACTTTGATGAGCACAAACACGCCGGTCGTTCCTTCTGCCATTGGACATGGCTGTTCTCCAAAGGCATTCAACATTTAACCTTTTTGTTTTCATCCAGAATCATTTGTATTCATGTTTAAGTATATATTGCTTTGGGGGATGTTCAAAATTATTTGTTTGACTGTCTTACTTGTATATACATTATGATTTCTTACATCGTTGTCAATAAAGTGTACTTAAAAATAACCAATGAGCTCTCTTGATTTAAATCTTTTGATATGCTCTGATATGTCATTACTTTTGTGTAATGTTACTTATGTGTTCAGCGGATTATTGAGATAGTACATGCGCTTGAGCCCCGCCCACTTAATACGTCTGTTTTTCTGCAGATGAAAGCTAGTTTACCCCGACCACGCCCACTCTGCTGTGATTGCGAAACCATCAAGGGTTTGTCATGACGTGAGAGTCTCCTCCTCCAAGGGACTCTACAGCTGGCTGGAGGAGCGAAACCCATTATTACTCTTAAGTAACCACTCGTTCGGACACACTTCCTAACCTAGAAGTGTGTTCTGATATCGATAGATTTCAACACTAACATAAGCAACATACATTCTTTAACAGATGCTCATGGTAAAAATGTCTTCACATGTATTTATCATCCATTCTCTAAATTTAAAGATTGTCTTTATTTGACAGTTCACTCTGCATTTGCATCAGCCGTCCATATTGCTTCTCCAAGGTTAGCTCAAGTCACATGCCAGAAAGCAAAACATTACATTACATTATTCTAGATGTTTAGTCTGTCTGTTCAACTGTTGGGACATTTGTAAATAACGTAGCTGTGGATTTATGTTTCATGAATTAATGAGAGTTGTAATACATGAAAAATGTTATTAACTATATTCGTGGGCTTGTCATAAACCAAGTTAAATACCTTGTTGACAGTAAGAAAATTATACAAACAAAAAAAATCTTAATCTCCAAAGCTTCCAAACTGTAAATTTCAAAACAAAATTAAAATTTGGGGATTGTGTTAAAAGAAAAAGTACAATTAATACCGAAATAAGACAAGAAGAAGAAGAACATTCAAATAAATTCAAAACAAGCAAGAATTGATAAAGATATAACTGTTTGATTAAAGATGCATTCTTTTTTTTCTCAATATATTTATGACATTCTATCAGCACAGTGCAGAAACACATACATACACACAAATAAACACCATAAACAAAATGCATTTAAAAAGCCATACTAGGGATAAGGATAAAATCATATTTCTCTTTTAATCCATTGCCCAATATATTTTCTGTTGACTGTACTTGTTTTGTATTATGAATATTTCCAGGCTTTCTTCGATAAGTTATTGTAACATTAACTACATTAACCAACTCTTGCGATGATAGCGCATCGTTCAGCAGCAAAAACCCTTTTAGCAAAACTTTAACATCAAGCCTTAAGAATATGTACAGGAGCAATAAGAACAACACTAACAGCAGCAATGCAGGAAGAGATGTCAGAGATGCCTCTAGAAATGAAGAGATTACAACTGTGGACCCGAAGGTCATTACGTCGTCTTTTAGGTAAAGGACGATTTGTTTAGGGCTTTTTTCCCGCCTCCATATCGAGATGAGGAGGCAAGGTGATGGCATTCACTGTGTCCAGTACAAGCTCTGGCCTATAATGTTATACACGCAGCCAGTTTACGGGAATCAAATCAGCTGCTTGTCTTTTACGGGGGAAAGAATGCTGGAGCTGGAGTTTTGCTCAACGGATTTGTAGTGCTATTCTCAAATCTTATGAGGCAGTCGGTCACCCTGGGGTAGAGCGTCTTGGGCCGCTTTGTTCAGAGGAGTGACGGCTGAAGATATCCGTCAAGCTGCATCGTGGTCGCCTACAGTCTACAGTTTTTTCGTTTCTTGGGAATGGAGTGAAGATCTCTGACCCAGCTAGGAGCAGACGCGCCGGCATGGGCGGGCATTGGGGGGCCATGCCCGCCCCCAGGGTCAGCCGTGCTAGCCCTTGCAGGAAGGTAGTTTTTTTAACATACCCCCCTGCCCTGTCGAACGAAGCCAAAGCGCTGTTACGCCCATTACAGGTGATGTAAATGTACAATGTTGTAGCCAGGGCCGGGTCTAGGCAGGGGCAAGAGGGGGCCTGGCCCCCTCAAATAAATGTTGTGCCCCCTCAAACCAGGGCCGGGCTTAGGCAGGGGCAAGAGGGGGCCTGGCACAATGCCCCCTCAAGATTTGTGGCTGCCCCCTCATACATGCCTGTCTAGACCCGGCCCTGGTTTTAGCTCAACTCTTTATTTACTTTCATGTGAGAACACACAACAATGCTAACAGCAATCCCGTCGATAGCTCAACACACATCCATCAATGTCAAGAGAACAGCACACCCAAGTGGTCATTAGGTTCCACTACAGTTATTCTTATCATTTGACAATATCATTGAGATGACAACTTATTTGTTTGTTCAATCCAGTGTTCAGGTTGACTTCAATGCTTATGTTTTAAGTAGAAGTGAAGCTGTGGTGCTTTAGTTTAATAAATGGACACAGCACTAAACTTTGTTGTTGGTTGTTAGTTTTTTTTAAACTTTGGGATCAACCGTCACTTTTTAGTTATTTAATTATTTCTCTGTACTGTGTGAGTAGTCTCAGAGCCATTGTTCAGCCTGAAGCCAATACGTTTTTAGGTTGAAAAGTTTGCCCCCATGAAAAAAATTTAATGCCCCCCTTAAATTTTTTTCTGCAGCCGGTTCTGGGTAAGAGTGAATTTTACCCTAAGGCCTTCGCCCAGGTTATAAACCAATAGCGAAGCCCATTAGAGGCGGAGCATGTACGTAATAGAAATATTAATTACCTGGATGTAACTCCAGTTCTATTAGTACATGGGAAGCCCTCTAACTGTTTGCCCAGCTGGGTCTTCTCTCCGTCATTGAGTTTCAAAAGGGAGACGAACGGTGAGAGCAGAGGGCATTTATAGGGGGGCGGACCCTTGCCCCCAGTTGGGAGTTGAGAGTGGATTACATTTATTCAGGTGCAGAGGCGGAAGCCTCAAGAGATGAACGCATTTAAGGTAAGGTAAGGTAAGGTAAGGTAAAACTTTATTGATCCCTTAGGACATATGTGTCAAACTCAAGGCCCGCGGGCCAAATGTGGCCCGCCATGTGATTTTATGTGGCCCGCCTGCCTTACCTTGACCAACGAGGAAAAAAAAAAAAAAAAAAAAAAAAAAAAACTTGTCCGACAAACCAATCCAACAACAGACAAAATGGTTTTCCTTATTGTATTCGCGCTGCTTGCGTTCCCTTCTCTGACTCTGCCTCGGTCAGGTTTTCACAAGCGCAGGCACACACGCACGCACGCAATCTACGGCGCAGCAGCGCTGTGGCGGTGCGCTGCAGGCGGGTCGGGTTCTCATTGCCCAGCCTGCAAAGCGGGGGGCGATGGGCCATACAGTCTGTCGGTCAGTCTGTCTGTCTGCTCGAATCAACAACATCAGCCCACCAGAGATTGTCATCCACGCTACGTGTTTGCATTATAGCGCCGCTGCTTTGGGAAAACCGGCCGCGAGCCTTTGATGTGAGCAGCGCGCGCTCTCATCGCGGCACACACACACACACGCACACACACACGCACACACACACGCACACACACACGCACACACACGCAGAGTCCCTGGCCTGTCAATCGCTCCCTGTCACATGACCGATTTCAGCAAGAAAAAGTGTCGCACAAGTTGCTGCTGGCTTGTAAAGAAACCTACATTTACCCACAATGCATGCCTACCGGTATTATTTTTCCCACGATTTAGGCATCCGCCACTAGGCTGCAGCGTCATCAAATCAATGCGAACAGGTGGAATTGAAAAATATAAATACATACTAGCAAAATGTCCAAGAGGAGAAAGGTTGATAAGGAGGGAAGGCTATTTCAAGAAAGGTGGGAAGGCGAATATATGTTTGTGCTGCAAGGAGAAAGGCCTGTATGTCTTTTATGTTATGAGGCAGTGTCGGTTGTCAAAGAATACAATTTACGCCGGCATTTTGACACCAAACATGGAGCTAAGTATGCCACATTTACTCATGAAGAAAAAAAAAAAATTGCAGAAGAATTAAAAGGAAAACTGCAAGCACAGCAAAATGTTTTCACGAAAGCCACAGCTAAAAATAATGCAGCAGTGAAAGCTAGCTTTATTGTGGCTGAACACATCGCCCAATGTTCAAAGCCTTTTTCAGAGGGAGAGTTTTTGAAGCGGTGCATGGTGAAAGTGTGTGAGCAAGTGTGTCCCGACCAGGTACAGGCTTTTAAAAATGTCAGTTTATCAAGAAACACCATCGCGGACCGAGTTAAGGTAATAGCAGGAAATCTTTCAACACAGCTGGCCGACGAGACACGCAGCTACATAGCTTTTTCATTAGCTGTTGATGAAAGCACAGATATCACGGATACAGCGCAGTTATCAATTTTTATCAGAGGCGTGAAGTCGGACCTCACTGTCACTGAGGAGCTGTTGGATGTGGCTGCTTTGCATGGGACCACAACAGGACAGGACATTTTTGATGCGGTGGAGAAGTCCATGAGTAAAAATGTATTGCCCTGGGAAAAGTTGGTGGGATTAACTACAGACGGTGCACCCGCAATGTGTGGAGGAAACAGGGGCTTAGTTGGAATAATGAAGGGGAAAATGCAAGAAATTAACTGTCACACACCTCTGATTACATATCATTGCATTATCCATCAAGAAGCTTTGTGTGGGAAGGTGCTGGGGATGGATGGCATAGTGACCACGGTCATGAAAACAGTGAACTTCATTCGCGCTCGTGGCCTGAATCATCGTCAGTTCCAGCTGTTTTTGCAGGAGATGGACTCGGAGCATGGAGATGTGCCGTACCATACAGAAGTTCGGTGGCTGAGTAGGAGCAAAGTCCTCAAAAGATTTTTTGAGCTCAGGGAAGAAATTGCTGTTTTCATGCAGCGTAAAGGAAAACCCTTGCCTGAACTGTCAGATGATCAGTGGCTGTGTGACTTTGCTATGTTGTGTGACATAACCCAGCATCTCGCCGAACTGAATCAGAAGCTGCAGGGACGCAAACAAGTCATCACAAAGATGTCCGACACGATCACGGCTTTCCAGCGTAAACTGGACCTATGGATGTGCCAAGTGAAACACAATGATCTTGGTAACTTTCCTGTTAGTCAGAGCATCTCGGGCTCATTTCCCCACACTTTTTCATGTGCTGAGTTGGCCTCCAAACTGAGCCTGATAAGGAATGAGTTTGATCGGCGCTTCTCTGACTTACGAGCACAGCACACTGGCTTTGCCCTCTTTACCAGTCCTTTCACCACTGACATCGGCACTGCACCCCGGCACCTTCAGATGGAGTTGATTGATCTGCAAAGCGACAGTGGCCTGAAAGCAAAGTTCCAGGATGCTGCAATCCAGGACTTTTACCGTCTGCTGCCCCCTGCTTTGATGCCACAGCTTCGACTTCATGCTGCCCGTGTTCTTTCAATGTTTGGGAGCACCTACCTGTGCGAACAGTTGTTTTCAATAATGAATGTAAACAAAAACAAGCACAGATCTCGCATCACTGATGACAACCTCCATTCTGTTCTACGGATTGCCTCAGCACAGGACCTAAAATCAGACATTGACACACTGGTAACGGGAACACGGTGTCAGACATCTGGTCAGAAGACATAGGTAAGCATTTTTAAAAACCCAATTAGAATATAATAAAATGTAATGTAACCAAGAAGAAGAATAGTTAAACTGTGTGAAATTTAATGATTGTGCTTGTTATTTTCAGACCATGACCAATGGATGGTGGAGAGGGGATCCACTTGTTCAGGATCTACTCATCCACAAGAATTGAATTGTTCTTGTTCTTGTTCTTGTTATAAAGACTCACCAATCTGATTTTCCTGCAATTGATTTATTTTTTCTCTGCTTGAGGTGACAAGTGTGATGATACATGTGCATCAACAGGAAAAGTTGCTTGTCAGACTGTTTCAACTTGTTAGTCTTGAGCTGTATGTTTTGACTTATTTTTATGTGTAGCAATGTATTTAGTGCACCACATGCAAGGCTGTGTGCAGCCATTTTTATTTTATTGTAAAATGCTACATCACATATGTTGTTAGCAGCTCACAATTGTTGGTTTTACAGTAGTTATGCCCCCTCTCAAGTAATACATTCAAAGTCATTTAACATTAAGGAGTAGTTACATTTAGTTTACATTAGCTTACATTTAGTTACATTTATAAGTTACATCTGGCCCTTTGAGGGCAGCCATTATGATGATGCGGCCCCTGGTGAAAACCAGTTTGACACCCCTGCCTTAGGAGGTCTCCTTCGGGAAATAATTTTTTTTCAATAGCACTAGCATCCAATAGCATTTACTAATAGAACAGGAGTTACATCCAGGTTACTAATACTAATAATCAAAACCAACATGTTTACACTAACTAAAATCTAATAAGCCTATATTGAAGTAAAGATTTTGTTAAAATACATATTGATATTATAGTAAGTAAGTAAGTAAGTAATATTTATTTATATAGCGCTTTTCGAGACCAGGGTCACAAAGCGCTTAAACAATCAAAACAATACTCAAAAAAGTACATACTTTAAAGATCCTGATAATACTGAGAACAACACAGGAGTTCGAGAAATTCCACGAAAAGACTGAACAAATAGAAACGTCTTAAGATGTTTCTTAAAGGAGTCAGTAGATCCATCAAACACAGAGGGAGAGGAAGATCATTCTAAAGCTTAGGAGCAAAAGCCTGAAAAGATTTCTCTCCTCTGGTCCTGAGCCGTGTGCGTGGAACCGTCAGTAGATTCTGATCCACAGACCTCAGAGCCCGAGCTGGGGTGTAAGGCTGGATCAGATCAGTGATGTAAGGAGGAGCCTGACCATCAATAGCTCTGAAAGTAAGAACCAGAATTTTAAAGTTGATCCTGAAAGAAACTGGAAGCCAGTGAAGAGTTTTAAGGACCGGAGAAATGTGAGTTCTTCTACTTGAGCGGGTCAGAATTCTGGCTGCAGAGTTCTGAATCAACTGCAGACGAGACAGCTCCTTCTTGTTAAGACATGAAAACAAACTGTTACAATAGTCCAGACGAGAAGAAACAAACGCATGGATTACAAGCTCCAGATCATGTTCCGACAACATTTTCCTAAGTTTAGAGATTTTTCTCAGTTGAAGGAAACAGTTTCTGGTCAGTTTTCTGCAGTGTCGAACAAGAGACATGTCTTTATCAAATACAACACCCAGGTTTCTCAGGCTCAGTTTGACAGACTGACCTAAGTCACCCAAGTACTGACTCAACCCTGGAACCTTATCATCAGGAGCAATCACCAGAGTTTCAGTTTTGTCCACATTTAGCTGTAGAGTGTTTTCACTCAGCCATTGGTTGATTTCTAGCAAACAATTGACTAAGCTGTTCAGCCTCTGGGGTTCAGTTGGATCAAAAGAGCAGTAGAGCTGGATGTCATCAGCAAAAATATGATAAGAAACATCTGGAAATCTCTGAATGATTTTACCGAGGGGAATCAAGTACAGCAAAAACAATAAAGGACCCAGAACAGAACCTTGAGGGACTCCACACAACAGATCTGCCGATTCAGACCTCATTTGATTGGCAGATACACTAAAACTGCGCCCAGAAAGGTAAGATGAGAACCATTCTAACACAGACCCAGACAGTCCCACTTCATCCCTCAGTCTTCTCAGCAGGATCTGGTGATCAACTGTGTCAAAGGCTGAGGACAGATCCAAGTGAACCAGAACAGTGAATTTACCAGAGTCAGCCGACATCATGATTATAGAGCCAGTATCCACTTCTTTGAAAAACCTCTTTAGCGAGGTAAAAAGGAAGCAGCAGCCCCGTTTTCGGCGACCATGGATGTTGGCTCTTCATGTGAGGTGTTGTTGACGTACTTCCCCGTCAACAGTGCATCATTGAGCTTGTCCTGCAAAATAGGAAAGAGATGAGATTTTAACTAATTGAATGCAATCTGGACAGAGCCCCCTTCAGCAGTGTTGATCGGCAGAACCGTGCAACAAGAATCACCAAACATGTAACAAACCCATTATCCAGCTAAGTATCTATCTAAGTCCTCCCCCTGAGGGACAAATAAAACAACCTCATTTATTTGTATTTAAAAAATGTTTTCTTGACAAACTTTGTATTCCAATATATCTTCAAATCATTGAATTAATCATAATACTCTTGGTATTGACTCTCTTAAATTTGACATCAATTATATGAAATTATCAGCTACAAAGATATTCTAAGTTCAGTTGAATCATTATTATTCCTCTTAGATTTGGTTTGAAAGTCTATTGCTGCTCTAAATGGATAATATCAAATAGCAAAAAGTGACTATGTGCAACCATTTCTGCAGCCGTTTATTTATTTAATTATGTTTTTTCTATATTAACATTTCTGTCGTTGGATTTCTGGACTTAAGTTTAACCAATTAATAAAAGACTAACTAAGACTTACTTTATGCAAAAAATAAATTAAAAATAAAAATCTACTCTATAAAATATTTTTCGGATTATAATTATAATGATTCATTCTTTTATTTTATGTTCTTGTCCTTTTTTAGATAAAGAACTCCACCTAAATTTTGAGAACCTTATTTTCCATTATTAACCCATTTTTCATCTTTATATTGAAGTTGTCCTCCAAGAACTGTTAAACTCTAGTATTCATTTGGTATTTATTTTATGTTTACTTTGTTTAAGACTTCAATCAAATCATTTTGTCAAGACTAGTAATTTCCAATGCTAATATAATTCAATTCCTTCAATAAATTACACTTAGAAGTCCATATTTTAATTTAGAACTCAACTTGTTTATTTTCCATCAATCTCTTGCTCTAGTTCTTATTTTTGAACAACTTAGATTCAAGGTATATTTATCTTTAACAGGTAATTTAGAGACTGATATGATTCTGAAGTTTCTAAATATATTATTTATTGTTTTCTTTCCTGAAGGCATCATTTATTTTGTTTTTATTTTTTTTCTTACATTTTTCAGAGTCAATTCTTTTCCCTGCTTTTTATTTTTGTTTAAAGTTTATAGTTGCCTAAGAACGTTAGAAGCAGCTTTAGAAAGACATTTCCATTTCATATTGAACTTTTTCGATGAATCAATTTAATTTTTAATTGAAAGTTTCACTTTCTATATTGTGTATTGTATTATTGGCTGCTATTGATGTAGATAACAGTATTCTATTTTAATGTATTTAAAAAAAATATATATAAATTCCGAAAAAATGTTTTAATAATAATAATAATAACTATATAATAAGATATAATAATAATAAGATATTTTCTGTACTTTAAAACTTCTCCAATCATTGGACAATTTCCAGCCCATTTGATTGTCCTTTTAAATATATAATACCAATATGTAACTTCTTTTGGCATTAAGTAAAGTCTTATTAGTTGTAGAGAAGTTGTATTTATCTCAAATCATGATTTCTTGTGTTTGGTAATTTACACATCTTAACTATTTCACCACATGTCCAAAGAGTAGTTTCCTAAAACTACATTTGTTCATATATACTTTTAAACCTCTGCTAGTCAAGTTTGTAGCTTTACTCATGTTGGCTCATGTTTCTTGTTCACCTTCTAACAAGGAGATCTTTTAATATATCTAAAAGTCTGCAGTGGACAGTGGCTTCTGATTTCTCCCTCACTGGAGCTTCTCAACACCACCTAACAGGATAAGAATGATCAGAATGTTATGAGAAGGTCAGTTATGAATCTATTCAGGTGGTGATCAGGATATTGTGTGTGTCATGAGTTGTGTATTATTGTACTGTGGATGTCAGTTAAAGTTTGTCATGTGTTTTATTTGAATAAACCTCGAAGTTAGCAGAGAGTTCAAATTATCAGTATGTTTTGACCTCATGGAGAAGAGAGAAACAGAAGCGGGGTTTTGAGGGAATTCTTTCATTCTCACACACACAGGGAGCAGGTTGTAGCAGTGACACTTTTTATCTTATTTTATTATAAATTTAACATCATGTGTTTGTTTATTTCTGAGCTCAGTGTGTTATTTGTAAGATGTGTGTCAATGTCTGAGAGTGTTCTGTGTGTTCAAATGTGTCAGATGTATTCTAGTTTACCCTTTTGCTTATTCTTAACTATTTTTCTTTAATTAATTTCACTTCAAAGAGATTTCCTCTTGGTCTAAAGGTGTTTGAGAAGAGAGAGCATAGAGAACACCTTGTTCGGTTGTTAGTTCAGCAGCAACACCATAATGACCACAAAAATGTCATCGCAGACAAGAGTCAAGTTCATGTTTGCGACCACATCGTGCTATTTGTCATCATAATCAGGTTCATCATCATCCCAGACATAGTTCATAGTGGGGGGTCCAAAGGTGGATTATAGGAATGAAATCTCATAAGTCTTTTCAAGATAAGAGAAACCATCAAATGTTCAATCACGTTGAACCAGTACAGCTGCCTCCCTCTCTGGAGCAGAAGTTCATTCTTGGTGGAGAGTTGTTGAGGTTGAGTTCTTGTTTGTTCAGCTCAGAAAAAATGCTTCAATCGTAGGTGTCACCAATAGGGAACTGGACCAAAGTTCCTGGAATAAAAGCCAAAGATGCGCCATTGTTGACCAAAATTCTTTGTTTGTTTCCATACCCTCGTCCTCTTCTCCTGCCACACCCATGCACTCCAGCCAGTGGCCAATTTGGGAGCTATGATAGGACCCTAGAACTATCATTATCTTTCTATTTTTAGAGAAGCTCTTTCAAGTCTTTAAGTTGAATCTTAATTAGGTGTATCTGGAGCTCAATAAGAGCACTTTGTTTAACTATTCTATTTATTATGAATGCTCAGAAATGAGTAACGTTTCATATTTTTCTTCCCTGTCAGGAGCTTTAACTTGTCAATAGTCAATTAACAACTTATTATTTATTCATTATTATTTATTTAACTTCCTAATTAGTTGCATATATGTATATATAGAACAATTGACAAAGAGGAATTAGAGTGACTGTCTAAAGACCAAATATAGCATATAACTTAATATTCATCCAATAATTCAAAAAATCAAAATCAAATCCCTTTTTTACTAATGATAATAATAAAAACAGCAAACACAACACCAAAGATCAGAAATTGAGAGTAGAAGAAGAGAAAACAGGAACTAGATATCAAAAAACATACACACCCGTGCAAGCAGTCAATGACACACTTGTTCCAGATAAGCAGTATTTGTTAAACAAAACACCAAAACTTACACGCAATGTGACCAATTGTGAGTTGATCCATTGACAATGTGAAATAGGAAGAGTATGGTCAAGATCATTAATACATACAGCAGTGTGCCAACAATAAATGGTAATTGTGTTATTGTTATTGAATACTGCAGAAGAAGAAGAACATTGAAATGTGATTTGTTTTTGTTTTTACTCTTAACCCAATTATACCACTAACTATATATAAACATATATACCTTAATTAAGAAACAGGAATAATAGTAAAATAACTATTGTCAACAAAGAATATTACTTAATAAAGAGAAAAGATAATTATACCAAACCCAATCCAAATACTTGAGAGAAACAATGAAGGGAAGAAACTAAAGAAAAATGGAAAACAATAATATTGATAACAAGAAATAATAGAAATCAATAAAAATATAAATATAGAAATGACAACAATTGATAATGGTAAAAGAAAACTATGAAAAAATTAAAAAATTAAAAAATCAGAACACCAAAATAAGAACCTGAACAATCACTTAACGCATTAACTTTAATTGATATTACTATCTTTCATAAACAAACAGTCTAGAGAATATAATTTAAGATGACGAAAGAATGTGTGTGCGAAGATGAAACAGCAGGGGGGGTCAGTGAGGAAAAGATGGAAGTCTCATCCAACCTCTAAGTCAAACCACTCCCACCAACAAGGAAACTCTCTTTCGGAGCTCAGTAGTGATGGGATCCGCAGTTCTTTTGACTGTACTGAATCACTAGAATCAGTTCATTAAAAGGATTCGTTCAAAAGATTTGTTCAGTTCGTTTGTTCACCAAATCACTAACTCAGTGCTTATGGAGCCATGACTGCAATATCTTCCACTTCCTGAACGCAACCAAACAATCCGTTACTAGGTTTAATGACCCGAGGTTCAAATTCACTGCACTTGAGGGACCTTGAACAATCAAATAAGTTTTCATCTCATTGAACAAAATCATCATCATGGCTTCGTACGACAGGGCAGAGGGTTGACCACTCTTATGTTAAAAAAAAACTACATTCTGCCAGGGCGGCACGCCCCCGGATGCCCGCCCATGCGGCCGTATTTGGTCTGGGACTTATCCTGTGTGTCAGGCGAATTGGGGGCGTGGCTCATTGGTGGAAAAAAACCAAAGACTTGAACCAAAACATCATGGGCAACAGAAGGAAAAGTAAGTAATCTTCATCCAATGTCACGCTCCGACTTTTATAAATCATCGATATTTACGGTAAATTGTTTTATATTTTATTGTTAGATTCTCCGTGTTCACGTCAGGTTTAACTGACTTTAACTGACTAACTTGTATTGTTAAACCAGTGCTAAGAAGAAAATATCTCAAATGTGACGCTGGTACGGTGTACAATTTGAGGACATCGTCTGTTATGTGTTCTGGTTTGGAACTAAACTCTGTTCTGCAGGTTGTGTAAAAAAAAAGAAAAAAAAGTCAAGTTTTCAAGTAAAGTTGAACAACAAAGCACAAGTGGACCTAATGTTCTTTATCTTTGTTCCATGATTTAACTGAATCAAATTCATGGGTTTGTTGTTTGTTTGTCTGTTATTATGTTAATGTGAGGAAAGAGAATAATGTTATTTAAAAGAAAAAGTCGAACCTATGACAGAAAAGCCTGTAAAGGATTTTTTTTATATTATTGAGGTGTAGTTGATTTGTCATGTATCAGTGATTTGTAATGTATAGTTGAGTAAATGGACTGGTCTCCCGTGTTCCCCTGTAGATTAGCCGACCTCATGCAGCTGAAAGATAATTTCACCAGAAACTTGAGAGAGGAAAGTCTCCCTCTTTCTTTTAAACTAGCGCTAGATAAGCCCTTCTGCCGTACATAATGGTACAAAGATTGTAAATATTACAAACGTTTAATTTTCTTTATTGTTAGGAAGCAGTATCAAGCAATTACTGTGTATCTTTGTACTGTGGAAGACGTGCCTGTATACGATTAATTTCTAACCTAGAAGTGTGTTCTGATATCAATAGATTTCAACATAGTTGTAATGTCTGATTTTCACAGTTATTGAGACTTCCTCATATTGAAAGGTGAACATCATCACAAGCAGAAGTGTTGCATCATCTTGAAGAGAGTTCGAGATGTCATGGCCTCCTGGGTTATTCTGGCACTGGTAAGATGACAACCAACTAATCATTTACAAAATATGCTGTTGGTGCTTCTATTAAAAAACAGAATGGTGGCAGAGAAAACACAGTAAAAGGATGAATAAAATGTAAAAGTAAAACCAAGAAAAAACGTTTGTACCCAAGTTAATAAAGCATCTTTTGTAACACAGATAAATACTCGTATTGAAATACTAGATACAACTTTATTACATGATACAACTTGTCACTAATTTAAGAGAATATTCCAATACATTTTTCTCATCTACTCTCAAAGGTCAACTAATGTAAAAACCCAAACCTCAGTAAGTCTCTCATCATGAGGATGTTTTGAATTTATTACTTGATAAAGTTCTCCTTCTCGTCTGAAATCCCAGTGAACGAGACACTGTGGACAATAAAATGATGTTTTATTACGAGTTGATCTAACGAGCATCACTTCTCTGATCAGTGAAGATGTTTTATGTTTTGTTTTTTTCAGTTCTCTTCTATGACGGGGATGAACGCACTCGAATGTCACCCTTACAGATACTTGAGGCCAGACAAAGAAGAATGTTGTTCCAAGTGTATCCCAGGTAAGATCTAGTCTTCAGGTCAGAAAACAAAGATGTAGCTGGCGAACGTCTTAATGTAAACTGTTGCTCAAACTTGTGATTCATTTATCTTAACAGGACACAGAATCGTAAGGTATTGCTCAGAATTACATCGTACAGTGTGTGATATCTGTGATGATGGAACCTACATGACCAAATTCAACGGAGAGAAACATTGCAACAAGTGTCTCGTCTGTACTGAAGGTAAAGTTTGTTCTTCACCAGATATAGGCTTCTTTGAACGCGTTTATTCGGGTGTCCATGAACGTCAATCTCTCTCTTAGTAGGTCGACAAACACACCCGACAAAGTATCAATGATTCCTCCTATAATCATTTAAATAAGTTTTATGAATGAGTCAATGAGGATGGATTTGGAAAAATAAAATCTGTTTGTCTAGACTGCATCACGTCACTGCTACTGTGGACTGAATAGACAGAAATGCTAAACCTGGTTCTTTAAGGTTCAAAATAAGAGGAATGGATCAACAAACTTCATTTATGGAGTTTTTTTTTATAACATATATAATATATATATCAGATCCAGAGAAGTTATGCATTAAAGGCTCTTATTCAAATCGAAGCTACTTATCACAACTCACCGATTCTGTAATGTCCGTCAATAGTTCTCCGATCCAGATTTTTTGTCAATTCGACATGCCTCCTGTGAAGATTTGTGACATTTTATTTCCCATGTGATCAACAGAAAATGGACTCCGAGAGATCCTGTACTGTACAAACCGCGAAAACGCTGAGTGTGGACCAGTGGAGGGGTTTTTCTGTGTCGAAGGGCCAGTGGACAAATGTATGGCAGCACAGCGACACTCCAGATGTGAACCAGGAGAGTACATTTACAGAGCAGGTGTGTTTCAGATCAAACTTGTGGAATGTGTGTCTTAATTCAATGACTTGTAGATACATTTGAGATTCATTTTTCTTTGATTGATCTCAACACACTGATGACGATGTTCTTCACAGGGACGTCCTCCAGAGACACCGATTGTAGAACCTGCAGTGAAGGAACATTTTCAAATGGAACTTCCACCTCCTGTGAGAGTCACAAACGGTGAGTGAAGCTTCACAAATTTTTGGTTAAGTGTTTTTCATCTCAACTGTCTTTGTAGCTGTTCAAGGGTTCTACGAAAAGGCACTACTACCTCAGATTCAGTATGTGGAGAAGGTTTGACACCAGGAGAGAAGGCTGGGATTGTTGCTGTGACAGTTGTTGTGATGGTTGCAGCAATCGCAGGCTTTTCCATCTACTGCTGTATGAAAAGACGGTACATTGAAAAATAACATTGTTACACTGATTCAAAGTAATCTGGAGAATTTTCTTTTGAATCATATTTCTACTTAACAGAAAAAAAAGGGAGAATCTGACTTGAAGGTCCTCCAAGGAACAAAGTGTATGTATCAGGTTTTAATTAATTGAGGACAAGGTTCTGAATTTTAAATGTTCAAATATGTACTGTTGTATTTAAATTTCATTGACTTATCATGCAAAAGAAAATGTTCATCTTTTGTTTAGCGTCATTACTTATCACAGGTAACTGACATGACTTCCTTCTTATATTTCCCTGCAGCATTAAAGTTTTCAGAAGGGGCCGACTCCATGACTACATGCATGACCTCCCTCCTTGCTCTGGAGACCAATAACTTCTTCTTTTTTAACATGGTTAAGATGGTTAGTTGTGAATGTATTGTCTTAGTTTCTTATGGAGCCCCAGACATGACTTGGTCACAATTTGTTTGACTAGAAGAGATCTATTACATTGCTTTCGCTTTGTGAGCTTGGTCTGTGAAAGGCATTACAGATAAATATCACTAAGTATCAGAATATTTACAGAGAACCAACTTCAGGGAAGACTTTGGTTGCGGTTCTAATGAAGTTGCGCTCGGTTTTCTGACCAGTTGTCCAGCAAAGTTGTTGAATGCATACATAATACCCTGTTTAGGGTGACCGTATTCCAGTCTTTTTTATGTATTAACTCAGTTAAATGTTCTTCCATTGGTGCTGGCACAAAGAAGATGCACTTAAAACGCACTTTAAAAAATGCACTTTAAAAGAATCCACTGAAGGGAATACTGGTGCTGAAGAAGTATGTAGCTGTACATATGAGGCACTTTTAACAAAGTTGGTAACTTTGATGAGCACAAACACGCCGGTCGTTCCTTCTGCCATTGTGTATATATGTGATATATAATTACATAATTTACAGAGCAATAACCAAAAACATGCTCATATATGCCATAATATATATATATATATATATATATATATATTCCTTGTGACATCTGGTATGTTACAATTGGACGTGGCTGTTCTCCAAATACATTCAACATTTAACCTTTTTGTTGTCATCCAGAATCATTTGTATTCAGGTTTAAGTATATATCGTTTTGGGGGATGTTCAAAATTCTTTGACTGTCTTAATGGAAAAACATTATGCTTTCTTTCATCTTTATCAATAAAGTGTACTTAAATACAACCAATGAGCTCTCTTAATTTAATTCCTTTGATATGCTACGTCTGTTTTTCTGCGCATGAAAGCTAGTTTACCCTGAGTCCCAAGATTTGTCATCACGCAACGAAGTCTCCTCCAAGGGACTCTACAGCTGGCTGGAGGAGTGAAGTCCATTTTACTCCTTAAAGGACTCCTAAGTAACCCCTCGTTCGGACGTTCTTTAAAGAGTAATAACTTCAAAACATGGTCATGATGGATGCAAAAAAACAGGCTTAATATATGTAGTAGAACCTGATGACCACTTGGGTGTACTGTACTGTTGACATGGTTGGAGGTGTGTGGGGAGATCGGGAGAGAATAAAGAGTTTTTTGGAATCCCTAATGGCTGTTAGCGTTTTTGTGTGTCTCCTATAAAAACTAACGAGTTGAGCAACAACATCGTACATGGTGTCAGAAATTGGCGAAAGACAACCGTGAGTGAAGAAAACTTCTGTAAAGTGTCAGGAAGACGTCAGAAGTTGTTCTCCGGGACACAAGCTAAAGCTAATGCTAAGCAGCTAAGCCAGGGTGTGCGTCAGGATGGACCAAGTTATTTCAATACCTCCTCCGGGAAACTTCAACTTTGACAAGCCAAACAGTTAGACTCAGTGGCAGCGGCGTTTTACTTCATATTGGTGCTCCGCCCTCTAACAGCTTCACTATTGGTTTACCCCGAGGCACCGCCTCGTCCCTGAGAAAGCTTAATGGACTTGCCACCCAGCAGGGGGCAGTCCACTTCCTATAAAGGCGGGAAACACCCGCCGCACTTTTTCCTTTAGAACTCTGCGAGAAAGCTCCTGAAGCATCATGGCAGACGTAAGCATGAACATCGATGTAGACAGAGCTATGTGCCTGACGTGGAGGCCTGAGCCCTGGGGAGGGGATACACACATGTTTTCTGTTTTCTCTGCCTAGGCCCTGATCACGCGATTGCTGATTCTGGGGCCTGCCGTGCGATCCCATGGAGGTCCGACGGAGATGGGAGGCGTATGAGGCCTGTTGACGCATACCGCGTCCTCCAGCCAAGTCGTGGGACGACTACGATGAGGAGGACGACCGGCGGTGTTATGAGGCGAATCCGAGCACCCTGTTCGGATCCGAGCCCGGAGATGTCGAAGCGGGTGGGGGAACCGGGCTGGTTCCTCGCTACCTGCTTGACGTCCTCCCGCGCATCTTCCCTGCCGCGGCAAACCGCATGGAGGTCGAGCTCTCCCCCGCACCTCCACTCGCGCCACCCCGGTTTACATGCATGAGTGAACGTCGGGCGGAATGAGGCACGCAGGGCTGCGGTTCCAGGGGTTGTTTGTCATAAGCTGGACGAAATCTGGGACTACGCGATGCGGTGGTCTGCCTCTCCCATGGCTGTGGGGCCTCCCGTAGGAACCTAAGGACCCTACTGCCGTGTGGACGGGGTGGACTGGCGGCGCGGTGCCCCGGAGCCCTCGGCTGCGGTACGTGCTGCCCTTGACCCGGGAGCTCAGCTCTGGCCAGGCCGCCCTGTAGCTCTGAAGACAGGTTGACAGCTATGTCAGTGTGCTATACAGAACCTATATGGGGGGACGCAGGTGGTCTCCCTCGCGAACAACATGGCTCTCCTGTGCGGTGCGCTCGACAGGCTCACTGTGGACCAAGACGACTTTGGACCTTCTGAGATGGAGGAAGTCAAGGAGTCGGTGGCTGCGCTCCTCAGGATGTCGCAGGCGAATGCAATCCTGGGAGGGAGACCCTGCGACGCTGGACAGCTTGGCCACCGGCATCTGTGGCTAGACTTGGCCACAGCGCTGCCGGAGAAAGATCGGAAGGCATTCCTGGATGGACCCACAACTGAGGATTCTCTGTTTGGTCCGGAGCTCCGGAACATCGTGGCCTGCCAGGAGGCAGAGCAGCAGGAGTCGGCGCAGCTCCGCCATCACCTGCATGGGCGTGATGACGAGGGGCGACGGGGATACGGCGCTCGGAGACGGAGATCCCGTTCGTCTGCCTCATCATCTGGTGCTGGTGGGAAGCGTCACCAGAGCCAGCCACCCCAGCAGCACCAACAACAACGGCAACAGCGGCGGCAAGTGAGCGTCGCCAAGATCCGCAGCGGGAGCCGGGGAGCCAGCAGCCGCAGCAGAGTCGGCGGCCGAGGGACTAGCAGTAAGGACGACGCAGAGGAGGCGAGGCATCTTTTTCATGTGTTTCCGCCTGGAAACTCCGTGAGTTTGACGTATTCGCAGGCGTCATTAGAAACTTTCGGCGCTAATGCTAAGCTAACATGCTCCACCGTTCATAGACGGCGAGAGTTTCCTCTCAGAACACAGTTTGAAGGAGGTTTTAAACCCCTTCGCCCGGGTCATGCCGAGACTGTAATAACGAACGAACTGTAATAACGAACACGAATGCCGGCGAAAAAACGAAAACGCCATGGAACTGACGCAACATGGCGATTTTACGCTTCTCTGACAGGTTGGGGAGGCACCTCGGGTCAGGCCTATGCCAGCAGGGTCTGGAACAGACCAGTGTACAGTGGGTCCAAATACAGTGTACGTCCTGCTTCACCTCTCTCCCCAACTGTCACGGTCCAAGATCCTAGTGCTATCCGACAGCTCCACCGCTGTGGCGTATGTAAATCGCCAAGGTGGAGTCAGATCCCCAGCCCTTCTGAGTGTGGCAAAGAAGATTTGGCTGTGGTCAGATCTTCACCTGCTTTCTCTCAGAGCTCAGCATGTGCTGGGCGAGCTGAATGCAGTAGCGGACAGACTGTCGAGGGGGGCCGTCCAGGACGAATGGGGTCTGTCCAAGGCAGTGGCAACCGAGATATGGTCTCGGTTCGGTCACCCGGTGGCAGACCTTTTCGCCACTCGAATTGGCCGGCCGGACTACTGTTCGCCTTCCCTCCTCCGCGGCTTCTCCTTCCCTTAGTTCGGAGGACGAGGCCGGAGGGGCTGAGGTTAATACTGGTAGCGCCAGACTCCCCAGGGGCGCTCTGGTTCCCAGAGCTGGTGTGCATAGCGGTCGGGGACCCGTAGGCCATCCCTTGGGCCCCCGCTGCCCTGTGTCAGGCAGGGGGGACTCTGACAGCGCTCCCAGTGCTGGGCCGGCCTCTCAAAGTGTGGCTCCTGCACGGGACGAGCTGAGCTGGAATTTGGACCCAGGCGTTCTCCAGCGTGTGGAGAACCCCGTCGACACGCAGGCTTTATGCCTCAAAGGGGCGGATTTTCTATCACTGGTGTGCAGACAGGTCCTTGACCCCAGCTCCTGTTTGGTTTCTGCTGTCCTGTCTTTCCTGCAACATTTGCTGGATAGCAGACAGACTGTGGCGACACTGAGAGTGTTCGCATCAGCCATAGTGACGAGGCATGTCGGGTTTGAGGGTGCCTCAGTGGCTCTTTTGCGGGGTGTGGCAGCAGAGGACATTTGCTCAGCTGCTTCTTGGGCGTCCACGTCAACCTTTGCTAAGGCCTATCTGCTCGACTTGACGGCGGGATCAGTAGCTCATACGGATTTGAGTGCTGCTGTGCCCCCCTCAAGGTCCACGGCTCCAGTAGACTTGGATCCTGGGCCAGCGGGGCCCTAGTGATGCTGCTTCAGGAGCGACGTCCAGCTGGGGGTACATTTATCCCGTCGTGCTTCGCCTTGGGTTTAAACCAATAGCGAAGCTGTGTAGAATCCCTGAGTTATCTATCATAATCTCAGGTTCTACAAATTGGTGCGAAGCCCTCTAAACTCGTCGCCCAGGGGCCGCCCTTCACGCTGAGTTTTCAGTTGGAGGAAGTGCGGCAGGTGTTTCCCGCCTTTATAGGAAGTGGACTGCCCCCTGCTGGGTGGCGAGTTCATTAAGCTTTCTCAGAGACGAGGCGGTGCCTCGGGGTAAACCAATAGCGAAGCTGTTAGAGGGCTTCGCACCAATTCGTAGAACCTGAGATTATGATAGATAACTCAGGGGTTTTGAGCGATTCCGGATTGCTTCAGGACTTGCAGATAAGTCAGAGGCATACCAGATCAACTCGCTTCTATACATTATGGATGAGAAAAGTGATGACGTATTGAACACTCTCACAATGGCTGATGACCAGAGACGAATATATGAAGAAGTGTGCAAAGCTCTGGGGGAACATTTAATTGGCAGACATAATGTCATATATGAAAGAGCCAAGTTTAACAGCAGATATCAGCAGCCTGGAGAAACAGTGGAAAACTTCATCACTGATGTTCATAAGCTAGCTGAATACTGCCAATATGGTCATCTGCAGGAAGAGATTATAAGAGATCAGATCGTAATTGGAATAAGAGATGGAAAATTATCAGAAAGTTTACAGCTAGATCCTAACCTCACATTGACCAAAACAATAACACAGGTCAGACAAAATGAGGAGGTAAAGAAACAACAGCTAGTGATGAGAGAAAAGTCAGAAATAAAAGAAGCAAAGGTAGACGCATTATCAACAAGAAAACAAGGCAAATTTAAGATTTTCTCACAACAGAAGAATAAACAAACAGTCCAGAGAACAAAAGAGTGCTCAAGATGTGGGAAATGCCCTCAACACCTTTGGAAGCAATGTCCAGCAAGGGAAGCAGAATGCAGAAAGTGCAAGAAAATTGGTCATTTTGCTGCTATGTGTCGAACAAGACACAGCGTTGAGTCAATAAAAGACGACCAGAAGAATGCTGAATGTGCATTCATGGGAACAATGCAAAGTCAAAAACAAGACATATGGAAACAAAAAATTGAAATTAACGGAGAACTTGTTAACTTTAAGTTGGAGCAGCGGTCACAGCAATCCCAGAATCAGAATATTCCAGAGTCAGAGATGGTGAACTGAAAAAGGCACAGAGGATTATATGTGGGCCAAATAACCCCTGAGTTATCTTCATAATCTCAGGTTCTACTTCATATTGGTGCTCCGCCCTCATTTGCAGCAAGCCCAGCCGCCTGTGAGCTGCTGCCATGAGCCCCAGGGGGGACACACAGCGCCTGCTGACGTCACATGACGTCAAGCTTCCAGCAACTGTGTTGTCAACCGGACTAATGGAGAGAGCACGAGGCTCGCTCGCTCTCTTCGTGGATGTCTGTACCAGAAGGAGCGAGACCCTCAAACAAAATGTCCAGTGGGACTTGGTCAAGAAGCTCAAATGTCAGGTCTGCGAGAGAATCCAGCACCAGCTGGAGATCCTGCCGAGGGCTGGAAGGCCTCACCGGAGGTCAAAGCCTGTAGGCCCCAGCAAGAAACGCACCACCAGAGGATAGGTATGCGCCGAAGCACCCGACGTGCCTCGTTGCTATGAGAGACAAACGCGGGGTTGACGGTCAACTGGAGCGCATAGCCCCGCCTGATTACTTCCCTCTGCAATCTAGAATAAAGTAAAACCAGGCAACTCCAAGTCGAATAATGTTCCGTCAGAACCGCAGCCCTGACGAACTTTGGGTTGTCCTCCGGCCCGCCCCCGCCATTGGCATAGGGTGGGCCGTTGACGAAAGGGCATCACAAGAGTCGCATCTCCCTCTCCTGAACCAACAGTGCATGTACTCGAGCTGGATTCACTAGAACCCCCACTCTCGTATATAAAATCCAGCTCTGTGGGAGAAACGCGCGAGTGCGCGTGAGAAAACTTCAGATGTGTCTTGCATGTACCCTCTTCCCCCGGAAGTATCCCCAACTCCTTGAGCACTCCTTAGTGTCATCGGAGCTGGTGAAACCCGATATGTGGAGGGTGCTGGAGGATTTACCCAAAGCAAATTTGAGTTCAGAACAGATCACGCGCACTGCATCAAGTACATTCTAAAGCTCTGCTGGCGGTCCTCACACTTGCTCGCTAGTGAGATCCGACCGCCATGCACCTCTCCAACTGCCTGACCAGCAGTGGCGGCGAAAACCTTTCGCGTAAAGGTTCCATGGTGCGTCGGTTACATGGCGTTTCTCTCCCGCCAAACATGATGCCATGGAGCCGGGATTTTGTGAAAACGCTGTGAGGGAAGGAACAACCTCCGGTCAACATAGACATGTCCGGTCTATTTTCAATTACCTCATCAGTTGTCAAACCCCGTCAGACCAGCGTATATCAACATGGAAGTCAAGTAAACACAGCTGATTAAGCCGGTCTCGTGGACATTTGCTCATCTGGAAACAAACACACGTGGTTGAGTCTGCCCTTCATTCGTGTGGACAGACTCCGTTATTACAGTCTCGGCATGACCCGGACAAAGGATATTAAAACCTCCTTCGAACTGTGTTCTGAGAGGAAACTCTCGCCGTCTATGAACGGCGGAGCATGTTAGCTTAGCATTAGCGGCGAAAGTTTCTAATGACGCCTGTGAATATGTCACACTCACAGACGGAAACACATGCACACTACTAACATCTCTCTCAGGTGAACCCGTCGAGTGCGCTGCAGGAGGGCCATGTGGCCTGCAAGAGATACTTACCTGGATCGCTCTCGCATACCTCATGGCCGACTCGAGCCAGTCGTGCTCCTCGTCGTGGTCTGTTCACTATAGAGGGACGACTCAGCTCGACTCATCAGGGCCCAACAACTTTTTCTTCTCATCACGTTGGAACGTGAGCTTGTCTAGTGCACCGCACAGGACTGCCATGTTGTTTGTTCTTCTTAAACAACATTGCATTAACCTGTCTTGATCATAATCATCATCGCTGAGGCGGCGTGGATCGACAAGACTCGAACGCTTCCCGTCACTGTCAAAAGCCGTGGGAGGCGCTCGGCAGGCCACATAATCAGTCATCGTGTGATTTGGGCCTAGGCAAACGAAGCAGACATGTGTGTCTCCCCTCTTCTGGGAGTCTTAGCACTTCATGTACACACATTTGTTCGCTTCAATATTCATTCGCCATCATTACATTCAACTGTCAGGAGCTTTCTGCTGAGTTGTAAAGGAGGAAGTGCGACGGGTGTTTCCCGCCTTTATAGGAAGTGGACTGCACCTAGCTGGGTGGTGAGTTCATTAAGCTTTCGCAGAGACGAGGCAGGGCCTTGAGGATAAACCAATAGCGAAGTGGTCAGAGGGCGGAGCACCAATATGAAGTAGAATCAATCATTGACCGTCCCGGGCACATTCAGGGCGTGTCTGAAAAAGGGTAAACAGAAAACTGAACAAGAAATATTTGTTGTGAAAAACCTAGTGATGCCATTACTAGGTCTTTCAGCTATTCAGTGTCTACCCTTGCTCCAGCAGGTGGCAGCTGTTCATGCCACAGAAAACCAGTTCAAAATAATGTTTCCATCAGTTTTCACAGGTTTGGGAAAACTACAAGGCTGCTACAAGATTGAACTGACGGAAGTAGCAACACCATATGCCCTGTCAGCTCCAAGACGTGTAGCATTGCCTCTTATGGACAAGGTAAAATCAGAGCTCCAGAGAATGGAAAATATGGGCGTAGTCCGGCAGATCCAAAAGCCAACAGAGTGGTGCGCAGGTATGGTGGTCGTTCCAAAACCTAATGGAAACATAGTCAGGTGGAGAATTCAGACCAGTGGTGTACATATCCAGAAGCCTAACAGCCACAGAAATTATATATGCCCAAATTGAGAAGGAGGCTCTTGCTGTTACATGGGCATGTGAGCGACTGAGTCCTGGGGTTAGACTTCCCTGTTCGTACAGACCACAAGCCTTTCATTTCGCTGTTAGGAAGTCATCTTCTGGATGATGTACCTCCACCCATATTCAGATTCAGACTAAGAATGATGAGATTCAGGTACAAGATCATTCATGTGCCAGGGAAACAACTGGAAGCAGCGGATGCACTGTCAAGATCTCCACTTGGACCTGAAAAAAAAACGAGAGCCTGGAAAAGGAAATCAAGGTCTATGTTCACCACATAATGGAAAATAGTCCTGCAACTAAGACAAAGTTGGAACAAATCAGAGACTTGCAAAGTAAAGACGGTGTTCTGAGACAACTGAAAATGTACACAGACAGAGGATGGCCGGAGCACAGGAAAGCGACGCCTGAAACTCTCCAACAGTATTGGCCTTACAGAACCGATATACATGTTGCAGGGGGACTCCTCTTGATGAAAGAAAGAATCATAATACCAGCACCGATGCGCAGTGAAATGCTTGAAAAGATACACCATCAGGCCATCAGGGTATGACAAAGTGCTAGAGCACAGCAGTCCATGTGGTGGCCAGGTTTATCAAGAGACATCCTTGAGCTGGCGGAAGGATGTGAGGTATGTTGTCAATATTCAGCTTATCGAACCAAACCATGGATAACAACACCTTTACCAGCTTGACCGTGGCAGAGGTTAGCAGCAGACATCTTCCCGTGGGGTAAAGATCACTACCTTGTAGTGATCGACTACTTTTCAAGGTATACTGAAGTAGCCAATCTGCCAACCCTCACAACAACCACAGTGAAGAGACTGAAAGTCATCTTTGCTAGATTTGGAATCCCAGAGGTGCTAGTGACAGACAATGAGAAGAAATCGAGCGGACTTGACTATTCTTCCAGAACCTATCCAGGGTGCAACGGTTCAGACAGACTCCAACGGAACCGTGACAAGATCTGGTAGAGTATCTCGACCTCCACAAAGATTGGATTGGTAATATAGATCACAGTTTAGTTCAGAGTGCCTGCTGAGAAGGAAAGGGGATGTAGTAGAACCTGGTGACCACTTGGGTGTACTGTACTGTTGAGGTGGTTGGAGGTGTGTGGGGAGATCGGGAGAGAATAAAAATAGTTTTTTGGAATCCCTAATGGCTGTTAGCGTTGTTGTGTGTCTCCTATAAAAACTAACGAGTTGAGCAACAACATCGTACAATGTATATCAATTATCTTCCATCACTATAACCGTCAAACTGACTGGTTGTTCACTATTGACTTTTAATAAAGAAATACAATTTAAACAATGTCTAACTATGAAGAAAGGTCACTTAATATTTACTAAATAATCACTTGGTAGATAAGAATTAAGGAGATGAACATGGGTTTTAAATAAAAGAGTTAAGTTAAGAGAACATGAGGTTTGTGTTTGGCCTTGAAATGGTTAAACTGAAGGAGGCGGTCATAATGGAGGCAGATCACTTTAATCTTCATAAAGGAGGCTAAAGAGGACTAATGATAGCGTCTTTCTCTCCCTCCCCTCCCACTCCACCTCCATCATCTCCACCTCCACACCTCATGACCCCCATTCATCAGCACTTTTCAGACTCTGGTATCGTATTCTCTCGTCTTTACCTTGTTCATCACTTTGTTCTTCGTCAGACTCCGTCACGTCGCACTGCAGTGAGTAATGGACACACACACGCCACACTGCTGCTGTGTGTGTTGTGTGTCCGACACACGATGAGTATGTGTCATTGCAAATATCCAAGGATGATGGTTAAATAAAACACTAAAAGTTATGTCTATGGTGGAAGACCAAGTGTTCATAGAACTCCTGTCACAATAAAATCAAAGTAAAAAATCTGTACACACTTTTGTCATCATCGACATGACATTTGGTTTCAGGTAGTCTGGTGTATTTGGAAGGAGAATGTATTTAACTTTTATTCATTCAAATAATTGAGAATGGCTGGGTTTGGGTAAAATAAATATTTAAAAAATACTTGTTTTGTTTTGTAAATGTTTATCTTAAATATTTTCAAATGTTCATTTATATTTTTTTGCGATTATTTGTTAATATGTAAATTGTAGATGAATATATGATTCATTATACGTCTTCATAATGTTCACCATTTAAATATGTAGACCTGTGTCTACCCTTTTTTGCCCATAAAGATGATATATTATTTATTTTATTGCGTGAATAGTGTTAATGTTGGTTTAATTTGTCAACTTCAGCATTTAAAAAGCAGTCCTTGTTATATTTGTCTGAAGAAACACGCCCAAAAACCACGCAACCATACCTTTTCATACTTACTCAATAAAAGTAAAAAGTCCTATCCTGTCGGTATCACAGTTGGCCACACAGTGGCGTCGCCTACAAAAGCCAGCTCAGACCAGGGTCACAAATCGCTTTAACAGTTAAAATACATGCTTTAAAAGGCCAAGATAACAGTGACAAACACAGCAGCTCAAAGAAAATTAAGAGAAAGCCTGCACAAATAGAATAGTCTTAAGATTCTTCTTGAAGGAGTATGCGTTTTAATTCTCTTATCTTGCGTAAAAGACTTCATAAGACGAGTAAAACTTCTGTCCACCAGTCTCAGACTCGGTAAAATACTGCCCCCTGCTGGATAAATGTAAGAAATGGTACCAACAGTCGTTTAAAAATAATGTCTTGCATTGATGTCAAATGTACATTAACAAGGGATCAACCGTATTGCAATATTTAAAAATGATGTTTAATATCATTGTAAAGTATTTTCTTGTCATGTGTTTTATGACGTTTTCATTGTTGCTACAGATTTTAACCAGGCCAATATGAAGATTGTTCTTCCTAAATCCCATCAGCATGTGGATTTTGCTACCATTTTGCTGGTGTGGGCAACAACACCTCAAAAGTCATTTCTGTGCGCACCGGCTCCCCACAGGGTCTTGAGCCCGCTGCTGTTCACCTTGATGACCCACGACTGTCGTCCCAGGTACAATAACAACCAAATCCTGAAATATGAAAGATGACACAACAGTCGTGGGCCTCATTCAGGACGACAACAAACTGGCCTACAGAGAGGAGGTGCAACACCTGGTGGACTGGTGTGAGGTGAACAACCTGCTCCTGCACCACTCATCAACGGCACAACGGTGGAGGTCGTCAGCAGCACCAGGTTCGTATGGTTGCACATCACAGAGGACCTCAGCTGGACACTTCGCACCACCGCCCTGGTGAAGAAAGCCAAGCAGCGCCTGCTCTTCCTGAGACGGATGAGAAAGGCGTCTCTCCCCTCTCCCATCCTCTGCACCTACAGAGGGACCATCTAGAGCCTACTGACCAGCAGCATCTCCATCTGGTCGGGGAACTGCAAGGCCTCCGACTGGAAGTCTCTGCAGAGGAGAGGTTAGGACCGTGAAGAAGATCATCGTGGAGAAGATCATCGGGACACAACTCCCCCCATTCCCGACATTGCAAAATCACGCTGCCTGAACAGAGCTCACAGAATTCTGTCCGACCACACCTGGCGTCTGGCAGAAGGTTCCATAGTATCTGCAGCAGAACAGAAAGATTCAGCAACAACTTCTTCCCTCTGGCCATCAGACGGCTAAATGCAATATAACACGAGCTACGCAACATTTAAAACATTATTTATTTATTCCGTTATTCTAAGATCTCTATGCTGTGTTTTTTAACGGTGTTTTTCTGTGCAATGAAAAGGAAGTCTAAGTTTAAGTCCTTTACTCTGGAGCCACAGCCAAGGACTCTCAACTTTGTCTGTGAACAGCCCTGAGACCCTGGTCAGAATATGTTCACCGAGTCTTGAGTTTTGTTCTAGAAAAGGCGTTTACCCTCCTCAAACAATGCATCTCTAATCTGACATATCATCCTGTTTACCAATAGAGGGCGCTGTCTTTCAACGCGTATAGTCTATTTAACATTTAAAAGGTATACATGCTGCTTAAAAGTGCCGTTATTTAAATAACCGATTTGTTGTTGTAGTTCCAAGTATGTATTCATCGAACAAAGACACATTTATTAATCTGAAAGTTGTGTTGGTATAAAAACACATGATTTTAAATGCGATTAGATAGATAGATAATGAATTGTATTTTGGGGCCACCAGGCTCCCTGACCTTCACATGTATTTGTCCTTTACTAATCATCGTATGGGCCAACAGCCTGCTGGACAGATGTGAATCAGACAGTGTTGTGTATTAGAACATTAAGCATTTTGTGGCTTTCATAGTTAATAGAAAATCATTTATGGATTAGGGCTCTAAAAAAAACAATAAAAAAAACAATGGATTTTGTCGTCTCAACATTCTCAGACATGTTTGTTGTACGTTATGCTTTATATCCACTTGGTTGCGCTGTTTCTAGTGTCAAATATGTTGGTAGAGATTTTATCCAATCATGTTTCTGCTAGCTGGTCACGTGGTAGCAGAAACATGGTGGTAGACTAGAGACTCAAGGTTGCTGGTGTCTGTGCGCTCAAGTAAGACTTTTTATTTAGTTTTAAAATCAATAAATGGTAACAAAATAAAAATTAATAAATATGCTACATATTAAAGAAAAAATCCAAAGCTCCCGGGCAACACATTTGTGTCCTGTTGCATTTTCATCAAAACAAATGCAAATACTGTGATTGTTTTGATTCTTTCATTTTTATATTATTATTTGGTTTCGTCTGGTTTGTGTCTTAAATTAAATGGTCATAGTGCACATTTTATTGGACTGCACTTGTTAAAGCTCACATATACCGTTGGTGCAGTAGTTAAATAGCTGTTGACATGTCTTTTTTAATCAGCTTTTATTTTTGCTTAAGTTTCCTACTCTTAAAGTTGAATATGACGTCAGTACTGGCCTAGGGCTGCAATGCAAGACCTGCCACTGGATTTATAGATAAACAATAAACCTTTGAGCAGTTCATCGTCGCTTTCTACTCCATGTTAAAATAGTTGGTAGTATAAAGTCTGCAGCAGTTTATATATATATATATATATATATATATATTTTTTTTTTAATCACTGGGCCCGATCAATTGTTGTAAGGATTAATTGCTGCCATCTAGTGGCCATCACGGGGTCTCACGCTTGACACTAGTGCGAGAAATTTCGCTTAATTTAAAAAAACTAATACATTTCCGAAACTCTTAACACATCGCCAGCAAACAAATCAGCTGACATCGTGCTCAAAAGCCAACATTGTGATCCAAACACTTACACTCGTTTTAAAAATATAAGTATAAATATACACATATAACATTATCAACAAGGCCCGAGTTCAAAATGCCATTTCTGCCGAAAACCTACAGGGTATTGATGCCGATAACCTAGAGGGTAACAATGGAAATTTGACTTCTGTGGGTCGAAGTCGAGGGAGGAGAGGAGGAAGGCAGGTTCAGAAATAGATAGAAAAGTGTCTGGGACTGAGAGAAGGAACTTTAAGTATTTGGGAAGATGACAAAAAAAGCTACAGAGTTGATTGACATGATGCAGAGAAGGAATGTGGATATACTGTGTGTCCAGCAGACCAGGTGGAACGCTAGGCGAGAAGCTTAGGTTCAGGTTTCAAGTTGTACTAATATGGTATTGACAGAGAAATGGAGTAGGGGTTATCCTGAAAGAGGAGTTTGATAGGAATGTCCTGGAAGTGACAAGAGTGTCAGACTGATGAGTCTCAAGCTTGAAATTGAAGGTGTGATTTTAAATGTTATTAGTGGCTATGCCCCACAGGTGGAATGTGAATTAGAGGAGAAGGAAACATTCTGGAGTGAGTAAGATGAAGTGATACAGAAATCCCCAGAGGTGAGAAAGCGGTAATTGGTGCAGACTTCAATGGACATGTTGGTGCAGGAAATGGAGGTGATGAAGAAGTGATGGGCATTGTTTGGTATCCAGGACAGGAACACAGAGGGACAGATGTCAGTAGACTTTGCAAAAAGGCTGTAGTGAATACCTTTTTTCCAGAAGAGACATGAGCATACGGTAACTTATAAGAGTGGAGGTAGGAACACACAGGTAGACTACATCTTGTAGAGACAATGTAACCTGAAGGAGACCACTGACACAAAGTAGTGGTGGGTGAGAGTGGTGATTTGCAGGATGAATCTGGAGACAAGAAAGACGAAGAGGACAAAGTGGTGGAAGCTGAAAAGACAGGATTGCTCTATGGCTTTCAGGGAGGAGTTGAGAAATAATTTACAGTACTTGCTGTATAGTCTCGAAGGAAAGTACATAAGGAGATTTGGTGGTGGGATGGGGGAAATGCATTCAGACCATTTGCTGTGACTCTTATATTTAATTCATGTGTTGTCCATTTATTCTGATCCTCCTTGAGATGGTTCTACTCCATCATTGGAGTCCATCTGTGTTTCATTAAACTGATCGTACTCGACTAGGAAAGGCACACACCTGGCTAAATAAGACCTTAACGCTCACAATGCATGTCAGAGCAAATAAGAATCATGAGGTCGAAAGAACTGCCCGAAAGGCTCAGAGACAGAATTGTGGCACAGATCTGGCCAAGGTTACCCAAGGATTTCTACAGCACTCAAGGTTCCTAGCAGACCCGGCGGCATGGGCGGGCATTGGGGGGCCATGCCCGCCCCCAGGGTCAGCCGTGCCCACCCTGGCAGGAAGTTTTTTTTTTTAACATAAGAGTGGTCACCCCTCTGCCCTGTCGTATGAAGCTAAAGCGCTGTTATGCCTATTACAGGTGATGTAAATGTACAATGTAGTAGCTCAACTCTTTAGTTACTTTCATGTGAGAACACACAACAATGCTAACAGCAATCCAAAATATGTTCGTTTATTATCTACTTCGATCTGTCAACACACATCCATCAATGTCAAGAGAACAGCACACCCAAGTGGTCATTAGGTTCCACTACAGTTATTGTTATCATTATACATTAATGGTTACAGTTGCTTTTTGAGTCAATCATTTGTTTTGGTTTTCAGTATGGACATCCGTAATACCATGACATGAAAAAGTAACAAGGAGAGCGAGCAGGAAGACCATCCATGTCTACTGAAAACACAAGCACTGAAGTTAACCTGAACACTGTAGTGAACATTCAAACTGAGAGAGTCCTGCAGCTAAAGCCTTTACTTGAACTCACCAAGACTCCTGCCTTGGACTTGGGCTCGGTGAGAGTTCAGAATTGTTTTTATTGTACCTTTTAAAAACAAGGCTCCTGTAGAATGAGTAAATAGCCTATATTGTCATGATGGTCATTTGGTGCCCTTTAAAAAAACATATTTTATGAGACCAAGATTGAACTCTTTGTCCTCAATCCTAAGAGGTATGTGTGGAGAAAACCAGGCACTGCTCATCACCTGCACAATACTATCCTACAGTGAACATGGCGGCAGCTTCATGCTATGATGGTACTTTTCAGCTGCAGGGACAGGACGACATGTTGCAATTGAAGGAAAGATGAATGCCGCAGTACAGAGATATCCTGGAAGAAAACCTTTTCCAGAGTGTTCAGCACCTCAGACTGGGCCGAAGGTTCACCTTCCAACAAGACAATGACCTTGAGCACACACAGCTAAAATAACAAATTAGTGGCTTCAGAACAACTCTGTGACTATTCTTGAATGGACCAGCCAGAGCCCTGACCTAAACCCAATCGAGAATCTCTGGAGAGACCCGAGAATGGCTGTCCATCAACTTTCACCATCCAACCGAACAGAACTGGAGAGGTTCTGCAAGGAAGAATGGCAGAGGATCCCCAGATACAGGTTTGAAAAACTTGTTTCAGTCAAGATTGGGTGCTGAGGGGAGAAAAAAAAAAAAAGAACTTATATGATTTAGAGAATTGCTAAAATGAAATTAAGAGTGATTACCCTCCATACCCACTGAACCTGTGGAGGTATGGATATGTCTAGGAGAGGAGGCAGTAGAGTTTCTGGTTCCCCCATATTATTTCTATTCAACAAGATCTTAGAGAGGAAATGCCTGAGGAATGGAGAACAATTGTGATGATGCTCGTTTTTAAGATTAAGGGGGATGTTCAGAATTGTAGCAACTGTAGAGGAATACAGTTGATGAGCCATACAATGAAGTTATGGGATAAGTAGTGGAAACTAGACTGACAGCAGAGATCAGCATTTGTGGGCAACAGATGAGGTTAGACAGGAATCTCCATGGACTATGATGTTTGCAGATGACATTGTGATCTGTGGTTGGAGCAGAGATCAGGTGGACGAAAAGCTGGAGATATGCTCTATAAAGGAGAAGAATGAAGGTTAGACGCAGCAAGACAGAATACATGCGTGTGAATGAGAGGAACCAAAGTGGAACCATGAGGCTACAGGGAGCGGAGATGAAGAAGGTAGAGGATTTTAAGTATGCGATGAAGATGTTGAGGTTGGCAGTGACAAAGATGGATGGAATCAGAGGAACAACACAAGCAAAAAGCATCTCCACATTTGCCCATTTGATGATATGTCTTGTAATACAATATATAGTTAAATATACCGGAGGATTCACCAGTAAATAATACGAATGTACAAACTCTTGTAGGTTAAAAAAAAAAAAAAAAAAAAGTATTAATTTAAACAAAATTATATTTCTGTAGTTTGTAATTGCGTATCAAAATTTCCAATTTCATCTTAAGCGTTTGTACGTTTCCACCGTTTATTCGGGGGGAAACTACGGTGGCTGGGAGGAGCATAACAAATTCACCAAGACGCGCTTTACCACTTTTCAACTCTAGAGGGCGACGTTTCACACAATTTTAACAAGTTGGACAAGTTGTAAATTTAAGACGACTTTGAATCACATTTTCAGGCTTTGTTAGGTTAATGCAAAGACTTTAGTTGGAAATAAAAAGACAAAGACATGATGATCCGTTTTCTCTTCTTTAATAACACATTCATATCTATGCTCTGTTTTGTTTACAAGGAGTTTTAAACAAGTGTTGATGAAGACTAAAGGAATCAGGCAGGCAGAGGGTGAAAGTCCATATACTGTAAAGACTAAAGGCGCCATGTGGTGGAAGGGAACGACCAGCCAGCGAGCAGCAGAGGCGCCTCCTTCCACCTACAGCTACACAGTCAACTAAAACAACAACAGGTCCTTTTGCTCTCAAGTGACTCATCAGAAGTGAATATAGATTATTGATCAGTGTAGAAGGTCCTTGCAGGCGCGCTAACTTATGAAGGCTTTCCCGAAACAAAAACAAAAAAAAAAAAAAAAGAAAAGAAATTGCTAAATGCACCCAAACACAAGAGATACAATCTGCTGTCATAAAAAAACAGACGAAAATAAAACGATGTTTAAAATGTAAGTTTCGTGAAAAGAAAAATAAATTTGAATCAAGAAATCTCTTTCATGTTGGGCTTTTTTTTTTTTTTTAAAGAAGAAATTAGAAACGGGAGTTTGATCCCCCACATTGAAGCATATTATTCCTTTTATAGAATCAAAATGGAGAAAGTAAACAAAAATTATCTTTGGAAGAAGTTTTCCTTTAATAGACTATCCACTACAGTATATGGAGATGCCGCTATCCAGGTATTTATTAATTTATCTAGATTTATTTTTGAACAACTTTTTTTTTTTTTTTTTTTTTTTTTTACATTTTTGTGTGTCCTTTTTCAGAAAAACAAAACAAAAATACCTATTTTTTTTTCTAAGAGGTAGATCAACAAAACAATTACATGGTTACAGGTGTTTTGCCTCTTGATTCAGGCAGTGAGATGGTGAGGGCGGGAGTGCAGCAGCAGGCGCTCATTTCGTGAGCGCCCGCTGCCGCCGACATCCCTGCTGCCCCACGGTGAGAGTCCATATTAGCTTTTTTTGTCTTCTCAGTCAGTTACAGTCTCGCCTTCTGGGCCGAGAGGTAAGTTTTTAAAAGCGAAAAAAAAAAAGAAAATAAATTATCAAAGTGAGTGTAACAGAGACTGCGCATGGTGTCCGTATCTGACGCTCTTGTTAAAGAAAATTTTTAAAGAAACAATCTTCTAGCTGAGTTCTGATTTTGAGGTAGCGTTCCTAGTTACGTGTGGTTCGTTTTCCCTCCCTCAGGAAATTCCACGTCCTCGGCAGAGCAGGGAGAGTGTTTTGCTGATGGTACGACCCGATAATACTCTTTCAAAGTGACGAGAGAAGGGAACGTTTCAAAAAAGGACCGCAGCAGAGAGATATAGAAAAACCCACTCGGCTCCAAAAATGACATTTTGGGCCTCATCTACGACAGATATGATCTGCGGCTTGAACGTGGTGAATTGTGCACCCAAAAGGAGGCAGGAGGTCATATTCGGTTGTGTGTTTAGTGTGGGAATCTAGAAGAAGAGTAGGCAGCACGGTGAGTGGAGTCATCTCATCCCTACCATGACACTTCACCATCGTTCTCTCCTAAATTCGGACTTTTGACGGGCCCAGTGTTTCTTTGCTGTATTGCATCTAATACAGAGACCCATCCTGTGTGTTTGGCACAGTCACCGTCATATATGGAGCTACATGTTAGTCTTACTTTTAAGCTGCATTTCTCATAGATTTGTGCATTCAAAATAAGATCAGTTTAAAAAAAAAAAAAGAAAACAAAAAGAAATGTGTTCAACTGAAGTGAGCAAAAACAAACACGATGGAGACCAGCGCAAGAGAGGGTGAGGGACCCGGACGTTCCCGCCCGCTCCCAACAAATCCAATTATTCTCTAAACTTAATATCTCGTGGTTTTTTTTTTCCCTCCTGGAGCAGGAAAGAAGGAACCAAGCGCGAGTGGAGAGAAGGAAACGTCTCCTCGCTTTCGCCGCGGAGTTCTACTGAATTGGTATCGAGTCTCAGTCGTTTTTTGATAGGTCGACGTAGTCACAGATCTGGTGAAAGCGTACGTCACAGATGTCATGTCCAAATAAAGCTTGCGGTATTGTTCAAAACAAAACAAAAATGAATCCTAAAACAAAACAAATGACTGCCGGCTAGATCGATGATCCTGAATAGTGTCTTGGTGGTCGGGAAGTCTATGGTTTGAGAGAGCTGGAGACCAAACACGGGCGTGATCTCTGAAGCAGGACAAATGGGGACTAGATCTGTCCTGAAGGGGTGGTGATGGGGTTCAAGCAGGCGAGACATAGAACTAATCTCCTGTCTTTCCTTTGCACAAACTCCAGCTTTTTTCCCCTCGTTTAGGTTTTTATGCATTTTTTTTCCAAAAATACAAAACGAATGTTCAGGACTGCATCCATTCCTCAACAGTGTTATCACAGTCTCCTTCATTTTGCTTTCATTCTCAACTCCTTCCCCTCGTGTGAGGGCCATAGATTAAATTCCTACTTTTTTTCTTTTTTTTTTCTCTTCCACCTGACCACATCCCGTTGACGAAAAAAAAAAAGAAAACCCAGCAAACACATTCGTCCACTCGCCAAGCATGACTGTGGCCAACAGGGAGCGTCTGAGGTGTGGTGGTCAGTGCACAGATAATAAATATTCACATTCAGAGAGGTCAGAGCTAGTTCAGGTGTGTGTTCGTGAAGTCATCCTTCATCAACCCTGACATCAGATGACTGACAGGTTGTGGAGGAGGGCGCGCATAGAAAAGGCTTTTTTGTTTGTTTGTAGAGTTGGTTGTGTGAACACTTCAGCCCTCTTGTTATAATTTGGCGCTCGTTGATGATGTCGTTACAACAGGCTAACAGAGGGCAGGCATTTGAAGTCACATGACCTCTCACCAGGTGCCCATCAAGACCTGCGCTCTCTCTCTCGAGTCAACACGGCTCCCCATTGGCCAATTCTCTGATTTAAACTATGGTCCAATCACACGTCAGGATGACTGAGATCGTTCTCAAAGGAAACAAAGAAACCAAAAATGGCCTCTCAGCCCTCTATTGTGAATGTCAACCAGAACAAAAACTCTAATCATCCTGAGCTCACTCACACGCAAAAAAAAAAAAAACAGAAAAAAAAAAATAAAAAAAATACCAAATCTTCAAGACGATACCGAAAACAAAATACTTTTTCCTTAAAAAAATAAAAAATATTCAGGACTCAGCGCTTCTTTCTCTTCTTATACAAAACACCAGCAAGCAAAAAAACGTTTTAGTAATACTGAGGTAACTTTACCCTGAGGTAGGTTTTTTTCCTTTCTTCTCTAATCTGCTCTAATCTTGGCAGGAGCGTCCAGGATAAGACCCGCCCCTCATTATCATACGCAGGCGGGGTCTGGAGGCTCCGGCCACAGGCCTTTTCGGCAGGTACGGAGAGAGAACGTGGAAGCTGCTCGACTTTCCTTCGGATGTCACGTCAGAGCTGGAGGCAGAAAAGCTTTTCTCTTTTTTTCTTTTTTTTTTGGAAGACTTTGCCTTCTTGTCAATGAGCAGAACGCCTCGGACGCACGTCGTCCGTCTGTCACCGCAGGACTTCACTTCAGGCCAAGCAAACCTGATTTTCGCTGCCTTTCCGTTACATTCACTGGAGGGGCCGGGCTAACTCACATATCATATATATAATATATATAAAATATGCCGTAGAGGGGGCGGGCCGGCAGCCAGCGAGCATAGCTGCTGACTTGTTCAGGTGTGTGAGCTGAGCCGCTGCAATAGAACTGCAGGACCAGCCGTGGCCTGCGCTGCCCCCTCGCTGTTCCTCCCGCCACATGGCGAAAAACTCAATAAAAACCTCACGAATCTCGGTCCCCGCCACCCTGCAAGGTAGTGAAAATCGTGTAGACGAGGGGGCGGGAAGTTATCCCAAAGACCCTGTTTTTCACCAGAAAAAGGCAAGGCGGTCGGACACAGCGTCTGTTAACATTTACATGAAGATTATATATTTACAACCTCATATTGTTGTTGTTGTTTTTTCTAGCCTCCCCGCTATTCGGAGAATTCCTCAAAGAGCAGTGTTAACATCTGCGGCCCCTCGACTATACTTTCATTGGCTGCTGGGTCGGAGGTGGGCGTGGCGCACACACACCTCCCCGGCGCCGCTACAGCAGCTTCGACGCTTCCTCTCCCGACTCCGCCTCACTGCATTCTATCAATAATAGCTCTGAATATAACATTTCTATACATATATCTCTTTTTTACTTTAAAAAAAAAAAAAACCACCCTTAAAATATAGGACTGGCTGCCGATGGGAAGCGAGGGCTGTGGAGATGGGGGTGTGGGGGGGGAGGGTGGTGGCTGAGGTACAGGTGAGCATCACTAGTGTCTCAAAAAGCTGCATCAAAGTCGATAGTTGTCATCTATTGATCATCGGTTTAAGTCTTTGGATGCTGCAGACCACGAATGACCACTAGGAAGACACTGCCCCCCCGACTCCTTCACCTCCCATCCTCAGTCAGTCTCTCTTCTGGCCTGTCTTCTGATCTTGTTTTTGCCATAATTTACTCGTTTGTTTTTTCATCTTTTGATTTGTTCCTATTCTCTTTAAACGTCTGATCTCCAGGCGAATCCCTCCCTCTTCGTATCTCCCCTGTCTATCGCTGGGTCCGTGTGTTGCTCTTCGATATCCGTCCGTCCGTGTGTCTTTGTCAGTCCGTCGGGTGGCGAGGCTCACCCACGTGGTGTGAGGCCCTCACTTCCTGCGCTGTTGGTGCTCTTGGTTGAGTCCCTGTGTCGGACTGCCCATCTCTGTGAAGCCCTGTGGCTGGGGCCCGGGGCCCATGGCCATGCTGCTGCCGCCGCCGCTGCCGCCGCCACCGCCGCCGCCGCCCCCCTTCTGAGGTGGTTTGACTTGGGTCAGGATATCCCGGATCTTTCTCTGGGCCAACTGGAACCATAGAAAGTAAAGTTACTAAACTATGATGAAATCAAGTCATGTGAAGATAACTATTACAAACTCAACCATATGCATAAACAAACGTGATCAAAATTAAGAAAAGTTATTTAATTTAGTTTAAAAACGAGACAAATAAACCAGCTTGTGTGTTGCGTTCAATAGCATAGGAACAGTTATGGTGGAATCAATACATGGGAAAAAACACAACAGTCATTGTGTGATGTTGTGATTAATGAGTCACATGTACACTTAAATCTACAAGTTAAACATTCCATTAAACATAAAGTCTAATCTAATTCCTGTGAAGTTTCCTTGATGAGAACTAGGCTAAAATGTCAGCAATTGTCGTTGATTAAACAAGACTTAGTTTTTTAAAACAAGTTCTACCGAAACTGGAATAGAAGGAAAATGAATGTGACTAAAAAAGTAAATTAAGAAACTAGACTAAGATCAGACCAAAAACTTGTTTAATTCATTTGGGCTTTTTATCCATCATTGTCAACATATTATGAAACTTTATAGAAATCTTTATATCAGACAAAATGTAAAATGCAATGAAGCTCGAAAGACATTAGAATGCCATGGCTACATCACATAATGACACTTTCAGAACAAGTCTTTAACTACGCTCAGATCGAGGAAGTCGTGGCCTACCTGGCTGGCGTAGAAATGTCCGTTGATTTTGACGATGACCTGATCGTTTTCATCCGGGGTCTGATCTCTGGGTACGACGACATCTGCCGCGGTCAGGTTCTGAAGCTCCGTCACCTTCAGACCAGACACGAGACGAGGTGTTGAGTTCATGACGACCACTTCCTGCTTCCACGGACCAAACGGTACTCGGTACTCACCGTCTTCCCTCCCTTGCCGATGACTCTTCCGGCAGCTGAGGCGGCCATCTTGATATGCGTCTCAAGTTTAACTTCCTCTTTGGGACCAAAGAAGTTCTCCTCCTTCAGCTTGCCGTAGATCCGGCCCTGAGCCTGAAGGAGCATTGAGAGCATTGAGGATCATGATGCTACGATGACGAGCGATGTCAACTAGACGCTCACCTTGAACTGAGCCTCAGGAGGTCCAGTCACGATCACCATCCGCGTCTTAGCATCAGGAGTTTCAGCTGGGGCAATCTGAAGTAAAAAGGAACATGCTCATTTTAATATCCACCGTAAAGATCATTCCCGACCAAGAGCCTTTAATTCTCCAGACACAAACCTTAATTGAAGCTCCAGCAAAGCGACTCAGTTGCTTGATGTGTTGTCCTTTCTTTCCAATGATGGCTCCCACTGCTTGAGCTGGGATGTACACGTGGACCGTCTCCTGCTCCGGGGCCTGAGTGAGAATGTATTATTCGTCAGCCGTTTATCAAATATAGTCATTAACTTAACTTCAATATTGAACTAAACAATAACTATGTTGACGACCACTAATTTAGATCAGTCAAAGAGAGAAACCAAATAAAGACATTTTTACCACATTTTATTTTCTGGACCTTAAGTTTTTTTTAATTATACAAACAAACAACGGTTGCAGGGCAGGTTATACGTTTAATTATGTAATTAAATGTAGTTTTATAGAGTAGACAAGCAGATTTTTTCTAAAATACTTCTGAAAGTTAAGCATCTTCACCCTCAAATTGTAACATTTGCTCTATAGAATTGTGAAGATTTATTCCAGATAGTTCATTTAAATACATATGCTTTATCTAAGATAGGTGGCTCATCTGTGTAAATCAGATATCTTACTCAAAGTCAAACGTTACTTTGGCTGTACTCACCCCAAAGCAACCATAGGGGGCGCCACCGACCGCGTTTCCAGGTGGTGGCGGTGGCATGTTGGAGGAAGATGGAAACAGACCCAGTGCGCCCAGGTTGAGACCCGGAATAAGATGAGTCTGTTGCTATGGAGAAGACTCCCGGTTAAAAACCATTTGAAGGGACGAATATACAAAAAACTAACGTTGTTTGTGGGTCGACTCACATTCATGGCGGCGATGTCGTTCTCGTACGCCTCCCTGATCTTCTTCATCACCTCCACTTCGGCCTGGCAGCAGGCCTCGATGGCGCCCTTGATAGTGATGGTTCTCTCCGGGTTGTACAGGGTCAAGTCCTGAAGACTGAACACAGTGGACAAAATAATTAAAACTTGATGAAAATGATGCAATTTACGGGTCACAGTTCGGAGGAAGGAAAAGCTACAAAAATGGCTCGCAGTTCATTAAATCATTACAGACAAAACTAACATGAAAGGCATTTCAAAAGAAAATAAAAAATGTATATACTGGAAATAATAATAATAATTTATTCATATAGAACCTTTCAGATGCCCATCAGTCACAAGATTGTTGACATAATAGCGTAAAATAACAGGAAAAAAGTAACATCAATAAAATAAGACTATCAATTACGTATTATAATTTTGTAATGAAATGGCAAATTAAAATGAGAAAATGCAGCAAAATGAAATGACTAAAAGAGTAAAATTCCATTCATTAATTCAGCTGAGAATTAAAAGACAAAAATTAAAAAATGAGTTTGTGGTATCCCTTGTCTCGCTCTGGGTCAAGGGGAACGACCTTGTTCACCTTGACCCTAAACAACACAAGGGATACCAAAACCATATTTGTTTTCGGGCCTTCGGGTCACCTTGACCCTGAGATAGCAAGGGTTCATTACATTAAATCCAATCTGCAAGAGTAAGTGTGTTTTTAAAATGTATTTAGAAGACTGTGTTTAAATAAAATGTAAGATTTAATGAAGAATATCAAGTCATTTTTAATAAAAAAGGAACCAATGAAACTTTGCACTAGTTTCCAAATATTTTCTCGTTTCAGTTCCTCTTGGATTCGTTACTAGAAAAATAAACAACTTGTGTGTAAAAAAAAAAACCTGTCTGAAGCAGATAGTCGTTATATATAAAAGGTCCATGGCAAAATTCTTTCTCTTAAGAAACATTAACACAAGTAAAAACAAGTCTGTTGTTGAACAAAATATCGTTTGTTCAATCCCACTTCCTTCTAATCGAGCGTGAAAAGACCAGGCAGAATAGCTCCTTCTGTTCCGTGGTTTCACACCGAATGTGCCCAATGTTACAGTTGTGTGTTAAACATGGCTTTTCCACGGACACTGTCGTTTAGAGGTTTGCTTCTTACGGTGAGATGGTGATCTTGGTGTCCGTGTCCTGCTCGATCTTCTTCAGGTTCTTGCCCTCCTTTCCGATCAGACGTCCGACAAAGTTGTTGTGTGCCAGGATCTTCAGAGGAATCAGCTCCTCGGCTCTGGAAACCATCGGACCATTTTTTTAAAAATTAGCCATTTCTTCCCAGAAAATGTGTCGCGTCATTACATTTCTTCTGTGACGCACGCTTTGGTGTCTTTGGCTTCTTGTTGCATGATTTCCAGGATCATTTTGCAGGCAGACGAGCAGCCCTCGGGGGTGGAGTGAATGCTGATGGGTTTCTCGGCAGCCCCGGCATTTTCCTTTCGGTGGACGTCGACCCTGCATGAACAAACACAGGTTTGAGAAGATGCACCATGGAAGAAATACATACATTTATAAAAGATTTGTTTATTCTGCGCAGTATAGAACATTTTTTTAATAGACATTCTTTACTACATAGAAGAGACTGTGCATTTATATGAAGCACAGAGAGACTTTTGATGGTTCTACTTCCCAGTTTTATCTTCCTACCGTCTATAGTATTCACCTTGTTTTGTAAACATGCTGTATCTGGCAATAGCGCAACAGACATTTTACCAGATTGTACCTTTTCCCCATTTTGATTTAAAGAGACAACAGCAAGATCATGAGAAGATGTTTTCCATCCGAGCAGGAACACGTACTTGCTCTGCGTCTGCTTGGTGATATTGCGAATCGTGGCTCCCTCCTTGCCAATGATGGCTCCTACGAACTGCGTCGGGACCAGAAGTCTGAGGGGCATGTCGGCGTGCTGACATTTGGGTGGCATGCCGGAGCTGGGGGAACCGCCACGAGGGCCACGCGGTCCGTAACCGGGGCGACGGCCGTTATCCTGGCCTCTGTGGCCGCCTCCCTCGATCTCTGAGGTTTCGTCGGGGATGTAACAAACGCGCAGGGAGTTGTTTTCACACTGGTAACCATTCAGCTTCTGGATGGCTCTAGAAGAGAAGAGATAAGATCAGTCAAGCTCGTTTAGATCCCCGAATAGATGAATTATGAAAATATATCACAGATAAATCATGATCATTAACTCCATCCTGAAAATATTCAAACTACTTTTATTATTCCCATTGTAGAAATGAAAACGTTGATTTTACTTTAAATTAATGAATCTCTCGGGGAAATTAAGGTCAAATACAATAAAACATAAATGGCTTTATTAAAGCCATTATAAGTTCAAAGTACTTGACAAAAAACGTCTCACAAAAGACTATTACAACGATGGACAAGTCAACAGTGTCTACATAAAGACGTCCTACGCTAATTTCAATCAAGATTTAAGGCATTTAAACGATACACCAAAACATGTATATTGTAGACTGAAGCTACAGTGTGTGTGTGTGTATGTGTAAAGAAATTAATAAACCGTATAGAATGTTTTTTTTTCCACCATAGTATATCGATATAAAACAGTAGTTTATGTTGTTGTTTTTTTTAATTATTTTTGTTTATTGGCTTTCAAATTACATTTTATATTCAATGTAGTGTGTATTAAATCAAATCATTTGTTTTATCTATTTACAATTTACATCCAAATATTTACATTGTCCATTTTGGTGTTGCAATTAAACATCGGGCAGTTAGATGGCAGCCGACATTACATTCCACACAGCTAAAAGAAATGATGAAGTTCTGCTAGAACCCGGCGATTACTGGGGACTAGAGGATACAGTCGGCCTCAGCTGCTTTTAAAGCTGATGTTCGGATACATATTGGCTTTCAATTTTATTAATTCAACCAAATGTGAGTGGAACAATCACAAGATGTCACCATTTTATTGTATTGTGAGATCAGAAATGAGCAGAGGATCTCTTTATTCAACTACTTTTGTCAAAGTCATTTACTATTGGATTCCAGTGGTTCCTCCAAAGAGAGGGGAAAACATTTGGGTTACTCATCAAGTTTTAATACACTACGTTCAATAAATTCCGGTGAGGAAAATCCAATCTTGATAAGGGTTAATTAATTAATCCACATAAAGATACCAATTGCACTACTTATACTTGTGAGATAAAATAGTGGGAGAAGGGCCCCTTGAAGGCAAATGTATTTTCCAGTATTAAAGTTGATATGAACTTCAAGTCTGAAAATATTAAAACTACTACTTGAAGACGGGAATACGTTACATATTGTATCTTCCCAATTATCGATTTTAACAGCTTCTGGCCGCAGAAGAGTTTGTAGTTCATAATACGGCCAGTAGGTGGCAACAACGTATCATCGTGCAAGGCATGTAGCCTATGATCATTTCTCGGGATAAATTCTTATAGCACACATCTTGGCATAGGGGTGTAACATATGTATTTTCAACAAACTGAGAAAAATCATAAAGACACTTACTGCCGGGCATGTTCCCTTGATGCATATGTGACGTTGACCACTGCAGTCTCACACTCCGTGTTCACTGAGGTCAAAAAGGATAAACGTTGTTCAAAAGATGATCATGCCTTCTCAAGTACATAATGAGATATACATTTTAAATGTGTTAGAGAAGATATTCAGAAAATAATTCAAATATTTAAAGGTAGCAAAAGCTATAAATGCCACTTAATATTGTATATTTTCCAAAAAAGTGGATTAAATGGGCTTTTTGTTATTTTTAAAACAAATTGAATACATACTGTCATTAATTATTTTATAATTGTTACCCTTTCACCCCGTACAGTAAGGAAATTGTACTTCTCTTAGAAGCAATTGTTAAGTAAAATGAGCATTTATATTGCTTTACAAATAATTTGTAGGAAATTATATTTGCAAAATACATTTCGAAAAAGAAATGTAAATGTTTCTCATTTTAGTAATTTATATATTCATTTTAAGTATATATGGAAGTCAATCATAGAATTCATGTTTGTTGTTGTGCTATTTGAGTTTATTTTTTAAACCTAATTCGTTTTTGCTCTCTTGTTGAATTCCAATGGGATGACATTTAAACATCATTAGAAAATAGTACTTGTAGTTACATATCCTGAGTGTGGCAACAAGTACAGGAGGTTAGAAGACTTCATCGTCGTTGAACAAGCAGAGCATTAACAATTTAATCATAATAAAAAACATATTCATGGCTGGTTAATATTTTTAAGTGAAAATATCTTGGAAAACACATTTACAATATACCCCTTTCTAAAATGTACTTTATTGACGAAACTCTAAAAGCAATATACATATAGTCTATACAATTCAATTTGTTTGTTAAGGGGAAATGAATTGTGTATGGATGTAAAAGAAACATTTTATTTAGTAATATAAATTAAAGGAGGAAGTTATGTTTCAAAGTAAATACCTTGTTCACAGTTTTCCACGGTTCCACATTGGGCCATCAGACCATCTAGCACCTGAAAAAGACAAAGTGTGTGTTCAAAATACTGAGAACTTGTTAAAACAACGTCTAAAGGGTTTTGTGTTCAACAATCAAAATGGAAAGATATATAATTTCAACATAAGACAGACCTTGATAAGGATTTAGAACATATTATTGCGTAGTATATGACAAAACAAATAAATAAATTCAGTGCAGAAGTTGACTGTGATTAGTAGGTAAAAACTTAAAACTTAATTATTTTTCTTTATACACAAACATGTTTTATTGAAAGCGTTTTCGATTAATGCTTTAAGTCTTAATCATCTCTATCTGCATCATTTATTTTGTGACAATATTAAATTATTATTATTACTTCTTAACTTATAGTTTAGTTTCTACCACAGCTTCATGGTTTAACATCATGACAAACTTTCTGGGATTTCTTCATAAAAAGTTTTTTCGTTTGATCAATATGACACGTTACGGCCTTTGCTTCCTGTGGCTATGACTTTACTTTATTTATCGATCATGTGTAGATTTTAATAGGTAATGTCTTTTTTATTCCTTTTTATAGTCCAAAGACATTTTGTCTTTGTAACACTTTTTGTTTTGCCTAGTTTTGTAACAATTAAACTTCCTCTTAGTGGTTTATTTAAACTCATTTAAAGTTATAAAGATAAGAAAATTTAGATTTTGAGATTGAGTTATGAAATATGTTAGTTGCTGTTTACTTCTGATTAATGTGACAATTTAAATTATTATTATTATTCATTATATAATATGCATTTGTTAAGAAAATTATTTTTCCTTTATTACAAAGTTTTTTTTTTAATTCTGTTAAAATTTCCTGGCATTTTACGTGTCATTAATTGTTGTGTCAAAATAGTTAAGCAATGGGGCAGACAACCAGGAGAAAGGAAGGAATGCTTACCTCCCACTGCAGGTGAGGCGGGATGTTTCTGATTTGCAATTTCCTGGTCCTGAAAGAAAAGAGGAAAAAACCTTTAATCACAGAGTTTAAATTAAGCATCAATGTTGTCCATTTAACAGATTTATATTCTTAACTGAGCATGTTAAACTGAAGCGAATGGTAAATACAGTTTGTCTTATGGGCCTATGTTGTCACAAAACTGGTCCCTTTAACTAAAAAAAACAAAACCAGCCAAACTTCTCAAAGTACAAAACCCATTAATGGGCATTTGTCTGAACTACCTGAGCGCCCCCCCGCCATGAGAGATTAGCCCACTTGATTAAGATCATTAGACAAAAGCCTCATCATAGAACCCCCCGCAACATACAACGTCAGCAAAGTTCCTCCTGATCATCAGAGCCTCCACAAACCACCCCGCCATTTACGACCCCACCCCCACCAATGTACCCATTCGACCCCAACTGTCACCGCCTGCCAACCCATGGCCTTTTATCATCGGCCCACACGCATCAGGAATGAACGGGTCAAAGAAAAACGGTGAAAACTCCAAGAAAAACGACATGCTAGACATGTGTAAAGTCACATCTTTTGTCTTTACCTTCAAGTAAATCCATCTATAAAACCAAGTGAATATGAACATTAAAAGCAGTCTATAGAATGAGGATAGTGTGATCGATAATAGGAAAATATCAGAAAGACAAATCGGACTTATAAAAGAAATATAAGAAGAAAAAGATTGAGTTAGGAGCTGGTCAAGACATTTGAAATGGATTTCTTGATAATAACTTGAGTTAATAAGTTCTTAAAAGAATAGCAATGACATTTCAGGCACTCTTTTTTTTTATTATTATTATCGGTTAATCTCATGCTACGATTGCATAAACAATACTTGAGAAAACAAGTTTCACATTGAAAATAGATACGAATTTGGGAAATCGACGGCTCCGATTACGTTCATTAGATGCAAGTTCAATCCTGCACAATTTCATACAATTCCATACATACATACATATTATATATATATATATATATATATATATATATATTTATTTTTTTTAATCGCCAAACATTAAGCTTTCAAACAGATTTAAAATCTTTGTACTGAGATTGTCAAAATATATAGTGGGAAACAACATTAGACAGTGTCTACTGTATTCTTCAACCGAAATATGAAGTGAGATTTAAACTGAGCCAAGCCTGTTTTGTAACATTAACTTAGTGGTTTATTGAACCTTTTCTTCAACCGAAATATGAAGTGAGATTTAAACTGAGCCAAGCCTGTTTTGTAACATTAACTTCCTCTTAGTGGTTTATTTAAACTCATTTCAAGTTATAAAGATAAGAAAATATATACTGAGATTGTCAAAATATATCGTGGGAAACATCATTAGACAGCGTCTACTGTATTCTTCAACCGAAATATGAAGTGAGATTTAAACTGAGCCAAGCCTGTTATTTATCAAAACCAAAATACAATGGAATAAATCTTCCAGCATCTCGACTTTAAAGCGACTGCAGGGCAAAAGCATTCCGATCTCAATATTATTGGAGTAAGAAGCTAAGGGGGATGGATTTTAATATTTGATTAGTGAAAAGAAAATCAACGATTAATTTTTTATAGATTTTGTTGAGAAGCAAGAGTGTGGGTACACACACGCTGCCAAAAGCCTTCTAACTGATACAAATATACGATGATACCATATAGAATGAGTCTCTGTTCCTATGATAGAAACGCATTGATGGCAACAGTACTTATATTAAGACTTCAGCGCTGCAAAGCAAAGAAAAGCACAGTAGGTGGCAGTCTGCAACAGGTTCTTTTTAATAGGTCAAAGTAGCTCCACGTTATAGGAAATGTGGAACATTTTGATGCAACTACATAGGAAGGTCGAATGAAAGCTACAATTTGACATATTTTCAAAGGCTATCAATTACCAAGAAAAATGTAGGTACTGCAATAGTACTTCAATTGTTGATTATAAAGGATGAGAAATGTTTATAATAACTATAGGTCATCTAAATAGTCAAAACATGTAATCTTTTAATAAATTCTAATAATAATAATAAGAAAAATATATATATTATGAGAAATCCATTCTGTTTAATTAGAACAAATGTGGAAATAAAGATCCTGAACATCAGTCTGACATGTAGTTTGTAAGAATAACGTGTAAGTACACATTTATAATAACATATCGCCATTTTCTTTTTATTTTAACTGTGGATAGATTTAAGGATACATTTAAATTTAACATTTAAAAAAAAAAAGTTAGAAATGTCAGAAATTAAACGTTTAGAAAAACAAGCAATGGACATATAGGAGGAGAGGGTCTCACTTCTGGAATTCATTTATTCAAATTGGGGAGAAGTTGCTTTAATAGGGGTCAGAGTTCAGACCCTGACCTCGCCTGTAGCTTCAACGGCGGGCCTCCATTTTAAAAAGAATCTTCTTTCACAAAATGGACACGCTTGCCACACGACAAACAACGTACATTTTAATTAGCCATTTCCAAGTACGTGACGTGACGTGGGGTCACACGGAAGTCGAGGGTCTGCTCCCGATATTTTCATGGGCGTGTTCTTTAATTTTATCTTAAAGAACAATTTGACATGTTCAACTGGTGGAGCCTCGGTGGTCGAGCGGTTTCAGGTCCTCCACGCCATCATCCCCGGCACTTCCCCCCACACACTGCTCGCCATTTTGTGGAGCATCTAGCCATTTCATGTGGCTGAGCAGGGCGGAGGGAAAGCGAAGGGCCCACATGAAAGTTGACAAGTCAACCATTCGATACCATTTTGCTATAAAGCGAACCGGAACCACAGCGGCTCCATTTTACGTTGAGTGCAACTCCACTCACGTTGCGACATGAGAACCCCCCCCCCCTAACTTGACGAGAATAATATATGTCGATTTAGTCATTAATTATTCTTGATAAGTTGATTTATAAATGGCTGAAAACACTTGATTTTCACGGGGTTACCCAAAAAACACACACGGATCTTCGACATTTCCGTCGGTAAGTGTCGCAGTCAACGTGGGTTAGTAACGTGGTAACCCTCACCTTTCACAGGTTAAACCAAAGCATCAAGGTCGTCAAACAGGTACTAGTTTAAAGAGTATATGGAGGCGAGAAGAAAAAAAGAGAAGAAGACTTCTATAACGGTTGATGCTGGCGCGTTGCACCGCCCCCTCCCAGTCATATATACATGTGAGCCGGCAGGCGGCCATCTTTGACAGACAACGCCCATTTACTACAATGAGCGTGCAGTCACGTGACCAGGGGCTCTCATGGCACATACGAAGAACACACACACACATCGTCCGCCATTACACACTCGTCCTCTGTGCGTAAAAATGCATGCATATCCGTCCGGCAGTTTGATCGGGAAAAAGCGAACGAACGAGCGAGATTAATTCATCATAATTCTAAAAATATGTATTAAAAAAGTGCGGGATCACCAGATGACATTTAGGAGACACGTCATCTTATCTGTGACGATCACCTCGATTTAGATCAGTCCGAGTCATCGCCTCAAACACTACTTTTTTAGCAGGAAATGCAAGTGATTTAAGGTGTAATAATAACAATGTTCACAAATTAAATAATCCATGACCAGTTAACGACGTCCCATATTAAATCCATTAACAAAAAAGCCAAATACAGAATAACGGGAAACATGGATATTCAACTTTTTGTTCCAAACCTATACGATATTAAGAGTGTTTTTTATAATTAAGTGTTACGCATTTATAATGGGTTGAACGTACATTCAAATAAAAACAAATGCGGGATCAACACCATTACAACTAAATGCTACACGCAGCCTTTTTGTTCCCCCACACACACGCAAATGATACACAGGAAAATATACTACAATTACTGACAAACATACGTGAGCTATTATATTTTTCTGAACACGTTTCTCACCTCAGAAAAAGTACCTTTTTTTTTTTTGCTACGTCAGCTCGACCTAAAGCTCAAAGTGACAATCGAGAACGATACCAGTTTCATTACTAGACAATCTCTTTTTTTTTATTATATTTCTTTCAATAAATTTGATGCAGTATATGAGATCGATTTGTTACGATTATGAAAACAATTTATATCACTTAGGAAATTATTTTTTAAAGTTGGTTTGCGTCGTGTTCTGACATAACGTTTCATTGCCATGATCCCCACACACTTGTGGCTCCACTAATATACCAATATAGCCAGGATCCTTTTCATGGCTCAAGTGTGAGCCTAAACTCGGATCGCACACTCGGGGTGCAGGCGTGTGCGCGTCCCTTCATTCACAAGGCAGCGGTTCAGAGCAGAAAGGGGGAGGGGTCAGCGCGGCCTATAGAATGTTCTATAAGTGCCCGCCACTGAAACACAACATGGGGGTTTGAGGCTGCAGTGGGCCAGCGAGAGGGAACAGCGCTATTCTTCTCCTAATTCCAGAAAGAAAAAAAAAACCTCCCGAGTTCAACCATTACACAACAGATAGCAGAAGCACACGGACGGATGACCGTTTCACGTTGATGTCGAAATAGAACAGTTGAGAGTTCGACTTAGACGCACAATAAGATGGAAGCTGCAAGATGCCGTGGTATTGTCTTTTTTTATTTTTATTTTAATTAACAATAAGCTCCGGTGTACTTTCTCCGGGCTTTTGTAGTAAATGAATGGTTAAACAATTAAATACAAAAGACAACTGTTTTTTGTAAATAATTTGCCCATGCTCAAATCGTTTTTATTGTTTAATAAGTGTTAGTTTTGGGGGGTTTTATTTGCCAAAATGAACACCCTTGTACATCGAGACAGTAACCGTTTTGTTACACATCGTTTCAATACCTATTTAACTATTCTTCGCCTCCACAAAGGGAATTAATTTATAAACAGTTGTGTGCTTTTTATTAATATTAAATTAAGCAGTTACGCGTGACATTGCAATCAAATGATGTATATGAAGTACATAGAAACTAAAGACTTGTTTTTAAAAGACATTTATCAAAAATATACAACATCTGGATTTGTAAGAAACTAAAAGTTATCCAATTGATGTTTTTTTTGTAAGTAATTCCACCTAAACGTGAATTTTTAAATTAACAATAATTAACTTTACATCAAATACAACCATTGTTTCAAATATTGTGTTATGTCATACAGAGACAAATAAAACCTTTGACTTTAAATCTTCATACGTTTTTTTCCATTGTATACCAAAATATAATACTATACTGTCATGTTACCCATATATATATATATATATACATACACACACACACTGAAAATACAGTGTGTAATTAATAATTTGTTAAAACTCCAATTAAACCCATTTTCACTATATTCATTAAACGTTTTTTTCCTGTTCATTTTAAATACCAGCCAATACATGCTTAATAGCACATATAACAGTATATGAAACTGATGGAATGTATCACTGTCAACTATTACTGTCAATTACAAGTTTAAATTGTTTTCCAGTCAGTAACTTCAGGCATACTTGCATTTAAAAAATAATGAGTGCAAAAAGTGTATGATGACTTGTCCGGTTGTTATGATGAAAATACACACATGCTTGCTGCCCATTCTAAATGTATACAATCAAGATATTTTTACACTTCTGGGGGCAATTGAAATATAACCTAATTGGTGCAGTAACTTAGAATACCCAGTACTTGGCCGATTATTTTTCTGCACATACTAAATCTTACGAGTACTTCGTTGAAAAAACAAAATGGTGGAGGAAAAGGGACTTCCTGCAAATGAGAGCCAGTCAGTGTGTAAGTAGATGTCCGTGACGTCATCCTCTACTATTATTTTGAATCGACAGCCACAAGCGGCCAATAGGAGGAGAGCTAGAGAAGGGGCCCGTCTTAAGCGAAACACTTGTATACATCTTTGTTCTCAGATCTGGACAGCAGAGGGCCAACTTCGGCACTGCAGCAAAAATAATGATCAAAATAACAGTTTTACCAACGTAGCGACAGATAAAAGCAAAGTGAAATAATGAATACTTTGGGTTTCATTCCTTATTCAAACTTAACTGCAAAATAAATAAATCGAACCCAATTACAAACCAATATCCAACTATATTCCTTCAAATAATCAATGAAAGAAATAAGATTATACAATAATTTGTCAGGATTTACAATAATTTAGGATACACACATTTCATGTAATTTATCAATAATTATCCATAATTTCTATAAAGAATATTTTATCACCACATCTTTTTTGATTTAATATTACTTGTATACAACTATACATTAAGGAGCTTTGAAATAAAGAATTTATTGCCAGCATTTATTGCATAGTTAATTTGAATTAAATTACTAATTGGTTATTGTATCTTCTCTAGATGTGTACATTAGGTAGATCTTTTGTCAATTAAAAAACCCCAAGTTGATTCATTCATTAATCATCAGTCTAGACGATTTACCTATTTTAAGACTGTGCTCAAGTACTGTGTAAATAACGTGAATTAAAAGATTTAAGGAACTACCCAAAACAAACAAATGGAACCTTTTAATTGTAATATTTTTTCCTGCATTCACCATTTCAACGCAATGTGATTAAATAATATAAAAAACTCCATTCTGGCAATTAATGTTCTTTTTAGAAGGTTTCAATCCGAAAAAAAAGCATTGTGACAGCAGCAGGTGGGTGTTCACAGGGACACCAGATCGACTGGCATTGGGATTATGTTCTGCTCACGCCATCACTGTCACCTCGCTCATTTATATATCGTGGTCGCCAAACTCGCCTCGGTCTTATACTAACATCACGACTTTTTATTTAATCATTTTAAAATGTATATTCAATGAAAAGCAAACACTGATTTTTTTATCCCCACCACAAAACCAAGTGAATGCATCCCTACATTCTTTGGTATGTTTATCATCCTATAAAACTAATTTATATCCGCGTCTTCCTTCCACATTTTCATTTCTAATCGATACTGTTGGAACTAATCTTAATTCACAGCAGCAGCGAAGCCCAGACCACGTGACCAATAGCAGTAGCTGTGATACGGCACACCCCCGAACCGACCACGCCCACCTCTGTGAGGGGAGGGGCGGGAGTGCGCTGTAGTAGAGAGGCGCTGGGGGAGGGGAGTCCCCTCCACCCCTCCAACCCCCCCACCTACGGGTCTCCTTCCTCTCTGCAGCTCATACATGTCTCCTCGTGCGCGTGATGCTGTGTGAGAGCATGTATTGCGCGTGCGCGACGCACATGCCTGTGAGTCAGACATGTGACTACCCTCCATTTTAACTCTTTGAGTGTTTCTGTGGCGGCGCGAGCGACTCCAGAACCACGTCTCGTGCAGCCCCAGAAGTCAAGAGATCACCTCAAAAGTGTAAAGAAATGAACCCCGACATGTTGTTAGTGATCTCATTTTCAGTTGGTAATCCGGTTTGTTCAGTTACACTCCAACAGTTGACTAGGTCACACTGGTCAGTGTGTGTGTGTCAGTGTCGGCCAATGAACACACAGGATCGCTTGTGTTTTACACACATGAAGCCGAGGATTTATTCTGTACGCTATAAAAGGTGAAGTTGCCAGACTGGCAGCATGAAGACTCAGACAGTCATGGTGAAGGCATGTGGGGGCAGACTGTGAGTCAAGGACTCACCATTACACATGCAAGAGAATCATGGAAAGACGACGTGAAAACATATGAAACCTTGGCTTCAGAATTTTACAAAAACAATAGTTTCTGAAGCTTGAAGCTAGTTTCTTTTTCTTTTAATTCTTATGAACACACTTTCACATCATTTTAGGGATACCAAGTATGATTATATATTAGAGTGGTATAAATACCACAATGTCTACAGTACTATAAATAGTAACTTTTTCAGTAGCCATTACATTTCCACCTCCAAAAATAAATAAAATATATAAATACATTCAATACATCTCTCCAGACCTATACACACACACACAATATATGTATAACATAATGAAAAAACAATGGAAACATTTTAATTGCCAACCGTCAAACTATCCTTTTTATATATTTTTTTTCTTCTCACAATTTATCCAAAGTCAAGAGTGAGGGAAATAAAATGTACTTCCTGCATGAAAGCCAAACAATGTGGAGGCTCATGTGAAATGCATTAAAGACATTTGATCGCACAAGCAATATCTGCGTGCCAACACACCAGTGACCAGTCTTGTATTACATTCCCCTTTTATGACTAATGGGGAGGTATTCGTCATCTCTGCATTATACATGTCATTATTTAGGTTTGATTACCATTTTTAGGAGCCAGTTTGGATTTAAGTCAACTTTAGACAAAAATAAATAAATACACACTCCTTTATAGTCAAGATCATTTTATAGAAAACACACACTCCACTTTATACACACACAAATTTATGGGTAAAATCTTAGCTGCATAAACCAGTAATGCCGAATGACTAGTAAATAAAATGGCTGATTTAGGGCCATCACAGAGTGCTTTTATACACGTTTGTAATTAAACTTTTTAGGCCTGGTTAAATGTTTGCAATTGTTAAAACTGCAATTGTCAAAAAAAAGTTGAAGTTTAAGAACTATTATACTGAAATCTATTTTTTAATAAAACATTTTTTAAAAAAGGTTTGTTAATTTTCTTAAAATGTTTGCATCAAGTATAAATGCATCGTTATAGGTTATTGAAAAGCTTTACGTGTGGATTGTGGAACTATTATAGTTAGTTCAATACACACGCTTTTTTTCTTTGCATCAACTTAATATAAGCAATGTGTAGACATAAACACACACATGCACACACACCCACACACACACACGGGGGGCCCCATCTAGCATACAGACCTGACCCCTGTGTTCCCCACCCCCTCTTCTTTCGACCCTCTCTTTATCCCAGTGCTCTCGACACAAACGTGAAGCGGGGTAGGATGCTGATGCAAACCACTGTTTTAGCAGTTATTTTTAGAAGTTAAACTCATTTGGAGAGGAGGGCAGAGAACGAGAGGCTTTAAGACGAAGAGATGGAGTGACATTGTGAGAGAAGACAGATGGTTTAAACCAGAGAGAAGACAATAAAGGAGATGGGTCCGGGCACTGGTGGAACAAGAGGAGGGGGTGTCTTCTTAAAGAAACAGGACTCATTTACCCCTTCACCTACATTAAGACTTCTGAATACATCCGCTTACACTTTCCTTTCCGCCATTGGCTTTTTGAAGCGACATTCTTCCTGACCTCAGACACTCGCTGTATTCCTTTTTAATTCTTATAAATCAATGTCATTTAGTTTATACATTACTGCAACATTTTAATACATTAAAAACGTTTTTGAAAAATAATTTGTAGTCATTTCCTTCAAATTCTTAAAGTACATTTCCGGGTTTGTACAAAAGAAAATATTACAAGCCAATTTTTCAACGTCTACTATAGAACAAAACAAACCATGACATTGTAATCCCTTTATAGAAAATCCTGTATGAAATTCATAAACCTACTTTCCAGCACACCTTTCTGGCTCATTTAATTTTATCTTACATTTTATGATATACTTTATAGGCTCATCATTTACACTGTTAACGATCTGGTGAGCAACATTGAGAGAAATCTTCATAACAATATATGAACTCTTCTGTGTTTTTCAGTCCTTTAGAGTTAATAGTGAGCTTGAATTTTCTCAGTCACTGTAAATGGGTATACGGGAGGAAATAAAAAATCTATTTGTGAATAATAAAAGATAGAAGGATTAATGAGTAATTGATACCAAAATAAAATAAAAACTTCTTTTTTTTTTTAAACAACCAATAAATTGATTAGAGATCAAGGAAAAGATAAAATGTAAGACGCTCAATGAAATACTTAAGTCTACATTTATTGTACAGCAATATTGTTTTAAGTTTTGTCTAACATGCCAATTATATATTGAGACCATTGTTAAGGACATCAGACAGTTGTATAAAATGTTTGTCGGATTTTCCATGATACAGTTTGAAATTATTAAACAATATAATTTAATCTTCTAATTTCTAGGGCCGTGTACTGGGAATAATCTGGCAATACGATGCATCACAATAAATCTATGACGATATAATATATCACGATATATTGTGATACTGTAGAAACAACGATATATTGTTTTTTTGAAGAATTTAATTGTACGAAAACCATCATAGCATAAACATACAATGCTTTAACATGCTTTCTGGCTTTTACAACATAGACATGAGCGTATACTTTCTTACAAGCACTTGCACATTTGATTACTAAGAAAGTACTTGAGAAAATATTAACATAGAATGTAAACTTATTATATTTACAGCCTCAAACAAACTGTGAGTGGTAATTGTAAATCAAAACATTGAATGGTTGTCTTTTAGACACACACTAGAAATACAAACCTTAAAATAACTATGAATTATAAAATGTACAAAGGGGAAAATTTATTATATATTCTAATATATATATAGTAAAACGATACAATGCTATGGAATATCAATACCGTATCGGGGGGAAAACTATTTTATCTTACAACCCTAGAGTGGTTCATTATTGGATAAATGTAGAAACACAAGGGAAACCAACAGTAGACAATTAACTTGTACAAATATCTATTCCTTTTTTTTAATTATGTGATCCGTGCTGTTGATACTGTACAATTGTCACCACTGTGGGATAAATAAAGGCTAATCTTATCTCTCATCTTAAAGAACAATCATCCAACAAGAACTGATTTTAAAAGGTTGACAACATTAGTGCGACGTCACAGCAGCTGTATTGATATCTTGATGACGTTAGTCGGGTGAGATAATATGTGGTTAACACCTGACAAATGCATCGGAAGCATCACTCTTAAGTAACATAAACGGATGCGTTTTTGTCTTCTTGAGCCAATATATTACTGAAGGGAATATTACTTGAAGTGTACAAAGATACATTTTTTGAGACTTCACAACACTTTTTTTTTATCCCTCTTAAAGCCATTTAAAGTATAATTGTGACCAAGAGATACAATATGCATTCATATTAATTTAATGATACTATAAATGTTGTAAAAATGTACTTTTAAATACTTTTGGGGATATGGGGGTTATCGAACTTACGACAGTTTCTGTGAAACGAGTAAAATAAGAGTTGGGTTTTTGGACCGGTACAGTTTCAGTGACACCATAACCGCTGACTCCAGACCTGCTGCAGCGGAGACTTAATCAGATTAAACCACGAGCGAGTCTTCGCCGATTCGTTTGTAAGTGCAACCATAACGTGGTGCAGCCCTTACATTTCCATCTCATTCCCCCTCCCAGCATCCCATCATCTGTCTTCCCTCATTCTGCTCACTCTTGTGAGTGGGGAGGAATGTTGCAGAGAACATGGCAACATGCCACAGGAAAGGGGGGAGGGCGGGGTGAGAGGGGGGGAGAGAACTGAACATACTGTACCATAGAGGGAGGGGAGAGGCAAGGCAGCGAGACGGGCGGAGCGCCTGTTCTCGCCCATTTCCCTCAGTCGTCCGGCGAGACGATTGGTCGCACCCCCCTAGATCCCTCCGCCCACAGGCCCCTCCTCCTCGGCAGCCATGAGCGAGGACTATAAACTATGGCGTGCATCGCCTTCTCCGAGCTTGTGTGTGTTTAACAAAGTCTTGACTACCTTTTCCACACACACACCAGTGCCTCACACAGTACAACCACAAAAATGGATACGAAAAGGGTCAGTGTTATCCAGGAACACCTTCCCCTGAAAAGAAATAATTCATCTCCACAGATAAGCAGAAGAGTTGAACCAGAAATAGGCCTCGGATAAACATGACGTACACTATTTTAACAACAAACAAGTCTCGCTGTTTCGTCATAATAAGCAGCAACAACCACCAACTGATCCAAATCTCAAGAGAAGATAAGCCATTTGAACGGGTGACGATAGAGTTGGTTATTTTTCACATCAATTACACTCGACTGAGATTAGAGCCTCATCTTTTTGTACGTGTAAAATTAATATTTTAAAAATACATTTGTCACACCTGAGTCCGTGTTGCAATTCAAATTAATTTAGTTATTGCCAATTTATTATAATAATCCTTTACTTTACTATTACAGAATACAAATTAATCCAGGAAAATTAAGTCATTTCCCAGTTGACTTCACACCTAAATATCCCTTCAAACATTTGTGTATAGAGATTCCCTCGTTTCTAACCTAATCACAGATACACAACCATTCTGCAAAACTGCTAAAAATTATACTTCACTCGTGAGACAATCGTAAACCGTTTAACAACGATTAACACACCTACACAAACAGAACATTAACACACAGCCAAAAAAAATGGTAGGAATAAAATATCTGCACCACAATAGGGGTTTGGCAGGAGTGATGAGGGGAATTTTACAGCAGCCGTACAGTACATTGTTAGCATAATGGTAGCCGTGACAACCTCACATCTCCATCTGCTGCGATTACTTGCACCTTTAAACTACAACAATAAAGTAAATGGCCGTTTACATTGTCGAGCGTTCGAATTCCATCAATATAATCAACAGTGAAATTGTTCAAGAGACAGCGGGCGGACGTAGCATTTCTTAATTCAAGCTAAACAACCCCAATATCATCAGATCAATTCTGGATCTACCATTTCTTTCAAGGTATTTACACACCTTGACAATAGGTCATGCAATAGTCTGGGTTTGAAGAGAGTCACAAAGCTGCTCAAACTAAATAATGGGCAGTAATATTTACGAAAAAGGAAGTAGTACTTCCATCATGATTCCACAGAAAATATCCTGCAACCACTTTGCTAGTGCATGTCATTCAAAAAAACAACATTCAGCAGCAAAGGATTATGGGACATGAATGGATAGCATATACAGCTATTAGAAAAGAGCAGCCCGTGAAGACAAAAGTGTCAGTTTGTTACACAAATACGTGTGTTGCTCCGGAACAGACCAACAACACCAGATACAAAATAAGCAACAGAAACGTTCACGCCACAGCTAAATTTAAAACAAATCCCTAAACAGATTTAAGCATGAACAAGCTTTCGTACGAGCCCCACTTTTGAACTAGATCTGCTCAAATATTCTGCAACTGGGCGTAGCTCTGACCAGCAACACACTGGGGCCATGAGAATTCTCCATGACATCTTCACATCTTGACGGGATAGATGGAGGGAGAACAGGACGTAAGCTTCTGAATTAGTCTTTTCAGTTCCTATGCAGACACAGACGGGTCAGGAAGAGCCCAGTAAACAGGGAAACTGTTGTTCTTCTTGTCTAATGGCTCCAACCATGGAAACACACACCTAAACTAAACTCTTCTGCATTCATAAAGCTGAAGGGAAGGAAAAAATGTTTGTAGATGTGTGTTCAGTCACCTTAATCTTGCTAAATCTTACAAAAACGTGATTGTTAATCAAGATCTAAGGGGACCAGAATCATTTATATCCCACTTTTATTTTAAATCTCTTGCACCCATTTTGGAAGGTAAAAAAAATAATCATATCTGATGTTGGACAGAGATTAAATCAGTCACCAGTTGTGACAATAAACCAGTGTATGTACTTTTATATTCCAATATTCATATGCTTTGGTGCGGCATTCAATTGTTCTAATAACATTTTAAAATATGCATACTATACAAAACTTTAAGCATTATTCTGACTTAATCTTGTCATTTCACCGCAGCTGGTCAAGATTAAGGTTAATCGTAAATTATTATTTACGATAGTGATGATGTTAACACCAGTTTGCTACCCTGTACAAAACTGGGTCATTTAAAATGATTTCAGTTTGATGTTTGACACCAAATATTTAAATGTATACTTTAAGGTATATAGTGAGTTTACAAGAGAGCACAGTGCTACAATGAGTAAAACCATGCTTTATTATGTGTGTGACAAATTAGCTGAAAATCCATTTTAATATAGAGATATACATTTTAATATATACACATAACTTGGAGTTTAAGATATTTTTTCTTTTCTTTTTTATTTTAGTCGTTTATCACGTATTTTAATGCAGACTTGGAGCATATTCAACACGTTTTACGCAACACTATTTACATTTACAACCTTTTCTTCTCAAGCCACATAGACGTGTCTGCCACATGTATGCATTAACGTGTTGACCTGGCGCCCCCTGCAGAACCAGTCATTTTATTCGGTTATATTTGGAATTATTGACACACACACACTGGCATTTGTCAATTCTTACGTGAACCTCGCTACACCTCTTTGTACGATCAAACTAGATCCCATTTTAAAAACGGCTTTCTTAACAAAAATAGAAGTATTTTTCATTTTATTTGGGGGGGGGGGGGGTCACTTGTTTTAAACACGTAATGGATGGATTAAGGATTGAGAGTTTTCCCACATTCTCCATAAACGTACATTCATATTCAAGTCGTTCTTCGAGCCGTAGACACGAACCGAGCCACGACTGTGCGTGAGTTTCGACACACGCAAGCGCAGGCAAACACACGCAGAACGGTTAGCTTCCTCCGTGGGATCGCCATTTTGCCTTTAGAGTGACGTGTCCACGGACTCTCAGCGTGGAAGCACCACGTGTCGTGCAGCGAGGGGCCTCTGCTCGCCCACATGGGGGCCCTTGTACGTACAGCGTAATTGTCGACATTTAACTAAATCAAATTATTCCACAATTTCACAAAAAAACGAGCAGCTTGTACTACAAGTCCACGTCATGTCACGTCTCGAGAATCCACGCCGTGGAATTATATTGGTGGAAAATACGCTTTATATGAGTGTTGCTGGTGGAGACTCTCCAATGACCTGATCATGTTGCGTCACTTCAACGTTAAATAGATCACACGTTTCAATCTAGAAAACTAGAATATTGGAACCACACATTCCAAATACCTGATCTATTTAATACGGGGTGTCCTTTTTTAAAAAGCCATTGTTGAAAACCAGATCACCCCGATAATGGCTGTTCTTTACCTCGAATCTGTGCCAAAGGTTACAGCAGGAGCAAAAGGATCTGGAGGCGAATTCCATATGACTCTTCGTACCTTAAGACATCAAATCCACAACCATTCTCAACTAAATTCTCGTCAAGTGTCGAAACGTAAAACAACGACCTTTAAATAATGGCTTTTGTTGTGTTCCAATGAAGCTTAATGGAGACTTACATTTAAAAAAAATAACAATACTAAAATAATATCTGGACGTAAAAAATGTACCTATAGTTAAATAGAAAGTAGAAAATTGCCTTTGCGTTTTTTTAAATGACACATGTTTAAAAACAACAATGCATGATCGTACTAAGGTACACGAACCTCACAACATAAATACACACCAACTGAAGTAATAGTGAACACCTTGTGTGTGGAAAAAGCTCTGAAATATTTGTGCACGTGAAATCACGAAAGTGACACAGCAATGCACTAAAAACAGCAAAAGCAACAATGTAAGGCGCGCGCACACACACACGCGCATGTGTGTGTGTGAATGAATCAATCAAATGGTCAGCAGCAACACATAGAAGGGTGTTGGGGAGGGGGGGGTGTAAATGAGGGGGGGGTCTCTACCTTTGCTTCTTGGGGACGGAGTGCTCCACCTCAATACGTTTCCCCTGAAGTTCCACTTTACCTGCAAGAAACGAGAAGGGCCCGCAGATTTTAATGTTGTGTCACAATACCGTCACAAATAATCACTTGTTTAATTGACAAATCAATTATAGGAAAAATAAGTGAACAAATGTGGATCTCGGTGTGAGAATGTCGAGGGGGTTTGGTAGGAGAGAGAGCTGGGGCTGACATGGCGACCTTGGCTCCACTGCTCCATATATGGAGGAAGTCATGAGAAATGAATCGAGGGTCGAATATAACGTGTGTGTGTGTGTGTGAGATGGTTCGATTATTGTAGGATCGGTGTTGAGGACCTTCTTCTGGAAGTGGTCGTGGGGAGGGGTATTTTCTAGCTTTGCTATTGTGAAGCGATGGTTTTTTAAAGGGGGGAGGGGGAGTAGTTCCATTCCACAGGCTAGCGACCAATATGCTACTCTAGAGGAGGAATTAAATGAACATTTTAATCCACTTTTTGCCACACATTTAAAACATACATTCTAGAATGAGGGGGGAAATGTTTGCTCGTGTAGTTGTGGATGAATGAGCTGAGAGATCCCCGTGGTGGTCGCGACCCAAACCGTGCGTCCCTCCCCCCTGTAAAAGTTGAATGGTGTGCTACTGGATCTGATCCACACACACCTTTATTTTAAATAACATTTAAGGTAGCGTTACAGAAACCACGAGTGAAGTCAGGTGGAGTTGAGAGTTCTAACTCACCAGATAACGTCTCGATAGCCTTCATGGCCCACTGGTCGTCCGGACAGTCCACGAACGCGTAGCCGGTCTTCATGAGAAACTGTCCAGAGTAGGGGATCTTGTAGTCGTCAAAGGTCTTCCCCAAGTCCTCGGCGCTCACATTTTCGCTTAGATTCCCAATGTACAGCTTGTGCATGGTGGTGGTGGTGGAGGAGGAGGAGGTGGAGGTGGTGGTGGTACTTCCAGGTTCCAGGGTGACAGAAAATAAAAGACCAAACCTAAGCACGAAAAATAAAAGTGGCAAAAGTTCTGCGGATCAAAACCCGACCAAAAAAAAAACCCGCGTCCGAGAAGCAGCGGGTGGATAAACTAAAGAGGAGAGTGAGATGAGATGTGCCGAGAGTGAGGGTCCGGGTGAAGAAGTGGAGCAGCGAGGAGAAATAGAAGGACTTGTAGGCGGCCCCCCTGGAGGAGAAGGAGCAGCAGAGGCAGCGGGTTTCTGTTGTAGCGGCTTGGATGAGTCTGTTGGTGGAGGTGTAAAGGGGGAACTATGGCGGGATACGATCGGGAGAAAATGTTTGCCTCTCTCTCCGCCTCTCTGTAGTTTTCTACGCTTCCCTCGGAGTGATCCGCCCGCCGCCGGTGTCCGGCAGATGGAAGGCCACGCCCCTTCAGCGACTTCAATTCACGGTTTTTTTCCTTTTTTTTTCTCTCTCTCTTTGCAAAGAGGAAACCACGTGGTGCGTTTGGAGAGTGTTTGGAGAGAGGAGGAAAGGGCGGGGCTTCCCCAGCGCTCAATCAGGGGAGGAGGGAGGGTTTTTTTTTGCGTGCGTCGACGCGCGTGCGCGAGAGCCTCTCTCCAGACTGTACTCTACTGTAGTAAGGGGGCGCGCGGGGACGCGCAGCGACGCTCTCAGCTGATGCTCGCAGTGGAAGTGACCCACCTTCAGGGGTCGAGCGCGACCCCCCCACTCATGAGTAGTTCCAAGGTGGTCACAAAAAAAACGTCTCGCATTTGAATAACAAGGCGCCGCCTGTTAATTCCATAGCATAGACCCCCCCCCCCTTCTCTAACACACACCCGCGAGACCCCCGCCCTGCGTGGGATACAAGTTGGTGGTTCGGGTGTTACATAAATGACCTATGGAGGACCCGAACTAAAAAAGCTGCATAGGTTTATGAAGTCTACCATTGGTTCATTCAACGTCAACACACATTCCGGGTCACTCTCCCGAGTATGGCCGGAAAGACCCGATGACTAGGCTTCGTGTGGCCGTGATCAGGGTTTTTAAAAAAAACGTCATGGCAGTGGGATCCTGCACCAAGAAGAACCCCCTTTTCGCTTGGTCTATGAAGCGTTTTTCAAAATGGAGGCTGTGACGCGGAGGCCTGCCTCCACCTCCCCACCCGCCCCACACACACTCGCTGGCAACAATGGCGCTTGTGTGTTCTTTACTTTCGATAAGTATGTTTGGTTTCCGAAGGACGACACGAGCGATCCCGTAAAACACCGACTGACGTAGGGAAAAAAAGAAGGGGTTGCGGAAAAAAGGGCGTAGCGTGTGAAGTCAAAAAACGAACCTTTTGACATTTAAATGGATATAAATAACTGAGGTTACTGTCGAAACACTTTCCTGATAAACGTACACAAAATCTCTGCTGTTCAGATTTAGCTCAATGTTTTTATGGAGTTTCTACAACAAATCAAATTGTACTAAAAAAAATGGTGACGCCCTAAAACTGTCTTACTTTATTCAAGGATCTTCAGTTTCATGACCTACAGGTTAATTGATTAAATCATCATATTTACTAGATCATATTGTAGTCACGGAATTTTTCCGGCAAACCCACTCCTGAAAGGGTCCGAAGACAGGATGATCAGTAGTTTTCCTCTTGTGCGTTGACCCCCAGATGAGCTCAGGGGTCAAGTAGCTGCAGTATGTTTGAGAGTTCACAAGCACATGGCTGGATAAACCTGTAAAACACAGAAGGATTGTGCTCCAGTGCAAAAGGAAAGTTAGCTTGACATTTACTAACATAAGACAATTAATACACGTTTAATAAACTATATAGAAATCCTTGATTCAGACACAAAATGCATCATAAACACTAAGAAATATCATTAACTTGATCAAACATTTGGCTAAAGTCATCTTTCTATTTGCCTCTGCTCAGATATTTCTCCTAACCTTGGGGGGAGGGTGTGTTCATATGTGTGTGTGTTTGTGTGTGTATTGGGGGAGGTGCAGGCTAGTGGGGGTCAAAGGTCGTGGCAAAAAACGGGCTTGATCAGGCGGGAATGCAGAAAAGGCAATAGTGTTTCTGAAAGAACAAACAGGTTAAAGTTCATGGTCTGACTTAGGTTAAGGTTTTTGTAATCGTCTGTTTGGCCCCGTGCACGAGTTGAAGTTACTATTCCGTTAGAACGTAAACATGTCTTTACAGAGGTATTCAATTAAAAAGAAAAGCGTTGCTATATACCTACACAATACTGCATTATTTGGCTTTAAAAAAAAGCACACACACAATTCTTTTTGCCTTTGTAAAAAACACAACACAACCGATACACATAAGATCATACAACACATATCAACCACTACTCCACCATTCATATTTGTATTAGCAGGCTATTTTATCGTTAGCATTTTGATCAGCAAAACTGAATTTAACCTTCAGATTGTAATTAATAAATCACGTTCAACAATCAGATTATTAGCAGTAAATAAGGCAATATTCAATGGTTAATGTGTTTAGATGTGGAGCCACAACATTCACAAGAAAACTTGTATACATTACAATCATATACTAACAAAATGCGAAGGTAATGCAAGTTATGTTTTCTCAATGTACTATGTTGTGTTATTTTAAACTGATCACTACTACGTTGTTATAGATGGAATTCACAGCGGAAGAGTAAATATTTTGAGTTGAATTACATTTTTTTTATTAACACATTAAACGTAGACAGGATTTTTAGTTTACTACTCATTTCCTTAACATCGTCTCAGGAGACTGGAACTTAAACCTTCTTCCAGTTCATCACAGACGACACATAAGCATCTTGTTCAAACAAAAAGAGTTTAAATGTCTTTTTAAAGTCAAACTATAAGCAAAATGTTAATATTTATTATGGTAACGATTTGCCTTTTTTTGAAAAACAGAAACATGTGAACTATGGGAGGAAAGTTGTTGATAAAAATGGTAAATATTGAGTATCTGTAGACGTTTCGTAGCTAGACAAGAGACAGTTTACTTCCGCTCTCAGATAAATAAACGGACCAAAAAAAAAAAAAAAAGCGCAACATTGATCATCACAATGTCATATTATAGCAGTGGGTTGATAAAAATAAGAAACCCTTCAAACTTTAAGATCAGACTTCAATGAAAGGACAGTGATGGAGATGCATCTACAGCTAGCATAATGTCAGAGTATAAATATACGTGTATCAGTATTTAATAATTTGACTTCTTCGTGCTAAATAATCTTCTGAACTCCATCCTTCTGCCCACAGGAAGCCTGTGTAGGGCTTCGTAGTGACGTGGTCCGGAGCTGCAAATACATAAAAGGGCACCATGATTGTAAGTGACACGAATATAAAAGTGTGAACAAGTGTGTCTTGTTTCGATAGAAACCTATGATCTGACACAGGGATCATCACAGCAGGTTGAGGAGGACACGTCACTTAGCAGAAGGAAAGTGGTGTTGCTGGTCATTTCTGATGTAGATGAATGATGGGAATATTACAGGTGATCCAGGATCAGCCAGTTTGTTCATCAAGAGGTTCTGTGGAGACATAAGGAGCTTGAAGAAGGTTGAGAAGGTAAAAGAAAGTGTCCTGATGTTTCTCCAGAGCTACAGTAGGATGCAGCTTTGGTTCTTCTTTAGATCCTCTTTTGAATATTTCCTTTGTGAAGTGAAAGTAGGTGAATTCCTTCTTTAATATTATTGGAACATCTGAATACACTTGTAGACTCAGTTATTAATGTAGAATTAAATACATGGTAGATAAAGCGAGTACAATTTAGTCAAGATAAATAATGGACCCCAGACAACTTAGGTAATATAAATCTTTTCATTTGTTAATGTTATCATTATCTAATAAATACATCTAGTAAAACCGTAACCAGAGTAAACTAAAAAAAAACCAAAGATAAAAGATATACAAGCTCAACAAAAGGGCTACACAGACGTATCGAGTGCAGATACAAGGGTCAGTCGTCCCATGATGAGCATGTGTAGTTTGAAAACTTTTCTTTCGTCATGTCCGTTTCTGGGAACGCTCTCAGGAAAGGGTGATGCATCATCCGTGATAAAAACTCTTGCTGGATTTACAGTACATTTGCTAAACAAAAACTCCTGGTCACATGTTTCTGCCGTTTATCTTCAGTGTACTGAAATATTCTGGTCAAGTCAAAGTACTATTACATTACAAGTACAAGTACATTGTTCCGTCTAAAAAAACGACTCAAGTAAAATTAAAAAGAACAGTAAAGGTACTTTTTTTAATGTCAATATTTTTATTGATGCATTGCAAACAAGTACCATCTCGACATTTGACACAACTTTTTTAACTACTCATTATGATTTCAAGTATGTATACTAGTACACAAATAATGTGCTCAATGAGCTTCAAGCTTGTCACTCAAAATTGCAATTTCGTATTAAACTTTTAACGGGTAAGGAATCTTAATAGGTTTTGCTGCATAATTACTCAAGATAGTTAACCTATGACTTAACTAACTAGTACCTAAGAAGGTAAAAAAGCAGTTGTATTTGCTTGAGTAAACTGTATAAGCTTTTTGTCAGGAAAAAAAACACACAAATCTGTTGTGTTGGTGAAGGATGAACTAATACAGTCGCGTTGAGTCAGTTGAGAGAAATATCATCACATTTGTTCAAATACTCAGAGATCACTCGTGCTCAGGGTGACACACACCAGGGAACAGAACCACACTGGACAAACACACAATGTGTGTTTCAAAGCACTTGTAAAAAAAACAAAAAACACAGGAGGCTTCACTGACCTTTGACCTCTCTGCTGTTGCTGCTTGGAATGTTTATGATGAAGACACTTGACGTGTCGCAGTCTGAAGTTCAACCTGAGCAGAGAATGTGAAGCACACATGCACTGACGGCACACACACATTATTGACTCGTTGAAAAATGAATGCACTTCACACTAATGCACACGAATCTCACACATAATCGAAACACACACATCTTAAACGACATCTAGATATTCTGCTGGCGCGTTTTTTCTTTTCGTCGTTCTCCGATGGGTCTCATGTTCCAGTGTGCGAGACCAGCATGTGGACGTGTGGCGGTTGCTGAGCAACACATGTGGAAGAGAGATGAAGGTGGGCGTGGCTCAGCAGGAGGGATGACGGCAGAGAACAATCAGGATAATGGTTAATTTTGGATCACTTTAACCTTCTGAGTGAGAGGAGAGATTA